>NC_048898.1:19457866-19474824 GCF_011077185.1 Oxyura jamaicensis
TTTTTTTCGTTGGTGTTTTTTTTTTTGTGGGTTGGCTCAGAATTTTTTATCACAGAATTTCTATTTTTTTTGCAAGCCTCTTATTTTTTTAGCCCCCCCCCCCCCCCCCCCCCCCCCCCCCATCAAATGTTGTGAAGGGCGAGGGAAAGGGAATGCATACAAATCATACTAATTTCAGCAAAAATTGGGAAGTCTGCCACCTCAAAATAACAGATTTGCTCTCCAAAGCACTACCTGATACAGCTGAGAGTACAGGAAAAAGATAAAACATACAAGTGTGTTCCGGTTTGTTTTCTTTTGGTGGTAGGAGGGGAAGACTTCCAAGTAGTGGTCATTACTGAAGTCTGTTTAGTTTCTTTATGTGTGATATTTGCAAGCATTTTCCCCTATTGTTTTCAAAATCTAACTTCTTCATTCTATCCAATAATAGAGGCATAAGTGAACAAATTTTGTAAGAGGTTAAAGTTAAAATGGGATAATGTATCCATTCCAAGGCTTTTTTTTTCCGGTCTGAAAATTGTCATACTCGCTTCACTTAGCTGTTGTTGGACCAATAGTTAAAGGTATACTTTTCTTTGGTGATAAATCTGTTTACTGATGGAAACAAAGAAGATTAGGGTTAGGAGATACAGAACTGCAATGAAATTACATATCAACAGGTGTCTAATCTATAGCATAACTGAATTGTCTTCAAGCCCTTGCTAGCCCTTCAAGTTGGGGTGAGAACAATATCTGAATCAGCTGTCAAAAGTATCTTCCTTGTTGTTTAAAGTCAGAATAATGCCTATTCATCCTATGTAAGGTTTTTAAAACCAAAGTTAGACAGCACCATACTAATGTTAAACAGCACCAGCACCATTTCCTCTCAGTGACTGATAAATTCTCTGGGTCTCAAACTGTTTTTAATTAATTTTAATAAAATTATTGCATCTTTACACTTGTTCAAGTGCATGGTTTTTACAAGTAGACTTCATTAACTTGAGAGGGTTAAAATTCAGACAAACCCAATAACTTTGGATTTATTCAATTAGCATCTTAATTCTGAAGGGATAGGATTCTAATGGTATAGGTTTTCATACAGTTTCCTGATGACATTATGTCTGCAAATGAAACTTGGGCTATGAGCAAGAATATACCTGTCTTCACCAAGACCTTAGTGACTTTTTTTTTTTGAGATCACCAGGACCTTAATGACCCTTTTTTTTTTTTCTTTGACGGGTGCTAACCCTACTTGGAACCAACCCCACTTGGAAAGTTCTTCTATTGCTGATGAAGTGATTACTCAAACTTTTGCCCTTTATTCAGCTATACAAATGTTGCTGGCAATGCGGGAATACTTGGTCTCATGAAGGTTCATGCAACTGAAATAGGTTCTACACCTTGGATAACTTTAAATTTACATTCTTAAATTGCACACTGAGATTTTTTCCTTTAATTGATGCAGTTTCTTCTATAATTGAGCCTTTGAGCTATTCCCCTCTGAGCATCAACAAAAGCTTCTCAAAGCTCTGCTTCTAGAAATAAGTCAAGGGAGTAGGTTGCAATTAGAGATGCCTAAATAATCAGGGGCTTGGGGATCAGTGGCTAAACTGGAATATCAAAGAGCTCTTGGGTTGACTCAAAGTGAAATTCTTGATTTCTCTGCTTTTTAAATAAGGAAGAGATCTCCTTAAAACTTGTTGATTTTTCAAAACAAATGTCAGCTAAGTGCCAAAATAAAATATTGACTTTCCCACTTTCTCTCCTTGGCCAACATTATGTGCTAAATCTGAACTGAATTCCTGAAGGCTATCTGTTCTGTCTTCCCAAGGGAAGTATCTTTCAACAAAATATTCAATGTATTATACTTAAGCCCAAATTTAGCTGCACAACTCTAGTCAGAAGTAAGTCTTTGAACAGGATGGGTGCTAATTTTTGTCCAAAGGATAATCATTTCAAATATCCTCTAGTGTTCTCACTTGATTGAAGATTTAGCTAGCTCTTTTCTGCATACTGAGAGCCTAGCCCCAGGAGGCTCCAATTCCCTTGGACAAGGCTGGCATTTCTGCTCACTGAGTGGGTTTTGCTGCCCTTGTCCCATTGTGCCAGGTGCTGCACAAACACAGGACAAAGCCGGTCCCTGCCACAGGAGGGGGGATTACCCCTGTAGGTGTGTGGATGGGTGATGCTGAGGGATATGAGCAGCTAGGATGCCCAGCAGAGGGGTGGCAGTGTCCAGGTGCAAAACTGCTGCCAGCTGCTGCTAAAGCAAGAGGTTTGATGGAAAGGTTCAAAAGGGGGTGAGGAGCTCCCTGTAAACACTGCAAAACCACCTCTCATCAGGCCTGTGGTGCAGAGCAGCGGAGACAGAAATGCCTGTTTCAAACCTCAACAAGTGAGTGACAAAGGCAATAGCAACGTTGTGCTAAGGGCAGCACATCTCCCTGGCATCTCCATGTCCTTTATGCCTGTCTCTGTAGCAGAACAAGCCATCCTGTTGCACAGTGACTTGCCTAAGATGTCATCCAAATAAGATTCCTTTGTGCTTTGTATTTGCGTTGATTCTGAACCTGGGTGACAGCAGGACCAAGCATATTGAGTCCTCCTCTGTTTTTCTTGCTCTTTCTCAAACATCGCCAGATACCAGGTTAAGGTCGTGCTGGTTCCCTGGAGTTTCAGTGCCCAGGAATCAGTGTAGCATCTCCCAGACCTCATAGAGTGGCTCAGTTGTATTCAGTACCTTGTGGGAGTTGCACAGCCCTTGGTCCCCAGCTTGCACATCCATGACACCCTTGTAATGGTCTCATCCCACTAGCTGTATGCTTCAGAAAGCACTTCTCATGGTGCTTCTAAGGCAACAGAAGTGTGTGAATTTGTATGTAGTCTGTGGTGAAAACGGTTGCTTGCTTTAATCAGAGCTAACTTTAACAGTAAGGCTTTGTGCATTCATTGGTGTTGCTGCCAAATTTGTAAACTGAGTGATTCAATCATTTTTCTTCTTGTATTCTGATAATGACTGTGAAAAAAGATAATGTGAGAAAACTATAGACTTCCTTCAATGCTTAATTGTAGATATGGAGTATTTGATTTGGTGGATTCATTAAAATACTTACATTTTTAGCTTTGCTCATTCAGAATGAAGGTTAAAATCACAACTTGAGCTCTCACAGAATTTTAGTTAGGAATACTGTGAATTATATTATCGCATTAGAATATTTTAGCACTTGAGGATAAAATATGGCTAAAGAATAAACTTCTGAACTGATTTTTCTATGAAGACCATAAAAGCTTTGCATGTTTTCTTGTTTGTTTAGATTTAACTTAAATCTTTAAAATGCACTTCATATTTTATGAAAGCCCCTCAGCTGAGGCTTACAAACGATGTTAAAGAAGATGAATGCTAAGCTGCCAAATGGAACTGCTACAAAGCAGTATGGATAGTCAAACCAACCCTTAACTTAACTGTTCTTTTATCTCAAACTCTGGGGTCATCAGCCCTTAAGTTACCTGCTCACAGCATATCCAGTCACATGCTAAACTGCTATCTCCTCTGCCCGCTCTGGTCCTCCTGGGAATGTGAATAATCCACAGTATTCCAGATCCACTAAACCCAAAACACTGCTTTCTTCAGCTGGGCTCTGCAAACTGTAAAATCTTGCGAAGTTTAGGCCTCTGAGCAAGACGCTCATGATCTAGAGCATACATTCATGGCATAGACCTGTAAATGTATAATACAGCTCTTATCTCTTGGTAGGCCAGCCTTTAGCTTCACAGGTTCCTCATTCTTATAAAATAATAGCCCCCAGGCCTCCCTGATAAGAATTGCACTTTAAATGATCACCAGCCAACCTATTTTTCTTTCTACTTAGTGGTGGGAAACAACTAAAGTTGCACTGCACCAGGAACACAGGGGGATGTCAAGGCCAAAGATGATATAAGATGCATTCTCTACTGTAGGCAGCAGAAATAAAATTGGTATTTTTAGACTACAATACATTATGACATCAAAGAAAAAGATGCCATGAAAGTATTAGCTATAAGGGGAGGATAGCTTTTTGTTTTCCTGTATTTAAGGGAGGAAAAAGCTGGCAATCAACTACAATAGGGAACTACTTTCCTCAGAAAAAGATGCAAGAACTACAGTCAAAGGTTAGTGAGATAATATCAACCTCTTTGTAACCACAGTAGTATCTGGAAACATATCCTTCACAGGCAGGAGAGATACATATCTCTAGTATCATGAAGATCAATCTGATACATCACCACATTTTTCCTTCTAATGAACTACAAAAGAAAGGTCATTTGGAAACAAGTCTGTAGTAATATCCTGAGTGCATGAGGTCTACTGCATGCTTGCTGTCCTACTCAACAAAAAGGCACTTCTTTCATGCCTCTTGCTGTGGAATAGAGCAGAAATCCCAAAGGAGCCTGCAGAAGATGTTCACTCAACTTAACCATTAATGAGCTGATGCTATATGGAAATATGTCCATGTTGCCAACCAACTGCATCAGATTTTATTTAATTTGTGGCCTAGCTTTGGTAACACAATAATTAAAATGCACCATCCTCCTTAGAAGAAAGGAAAGGTTTGTTGTACAAAAGACTAATTAGATTACTTCTACTCTCAACATCAAGAGCTTTTGAAATCAAACCAATAAGTATGTATAATTCATGAAAGGCTTGTTTTTCTTCAACATGTAATTACCAACCCAGAAAACAGCCACAAAATGGATTGTGATTTACTTTTGGGGAGTGTGTAGCTCCTCCTTTGTGAATTGAAGGAATAAATTAGGCCTGATCAGTTTAAATAAAAAAGATAGCATCACAGGTAGGAATCTAGACCACTCTCTCTCCACAAAACAGGAGGCTGTATTCTTCAGCCCTATTCGTATCCTTGCTGGTGATCACTCTACCACTCCTGTTGAAAACCAATGGTGGTGCATGTCCCATGTGGTGCCGGCAGAATGTACTGCAGAGCTTTATTAAAAGGATGATTTCTGTCCCTTTGGGCTATAAATTGCCAGTTCCTCTGGGATGTGAGGTATATAAGCCCCTTTCTATCCAGCATGTTCCTACCGTAGTGATCAGACACAGCCTTAATGTTGCTACCAGCACTCTGTGAACAGCCCACACATTACAGGCCTATTTAGCTTAAAATAAATAAAAATAGAAGAAATATGTAATTGAGATGTATCATTAGGAGGGAAAAAACAACTCTAGAGCTATTACCTTAGACTGATTTCTGTTGAGACAGTGAAATATTTCCATCCTTATTTTAATTGCATAATTATAAAATTTGACTCAACAATTGAGTTTTATGGCATCTCAGTCTGACAAGGCTAACAAAGACTGCTCAGTGATCAGAGACACAAATCACGTGGAGGATGCCTATTCAGTTGTATAACTTCATGGCTGTTTTGCCTTCTGGAAATGAAATGTAGGAGTCCTAGCAATGCCAAAACTAGTGATACATTATCTGATGACCAAAAGAAGACTGAAGAAGCTCTGGGCTGGATCTAATGCAGCTACAATGCTTTAAGGCAATTGATTTGTCAGTCTACATTAGCAGAGGATTTAATCCCGTGTTCAGATGACATCACATTGGAAAAGCATTTTCAAATGAAAGTGTTTTTCTCCCTCTCCTCTCTACCCACTCTTCAATGGTAAAAAGAATGGAATAGCAATGTTAGCTGGCATTTTTCTGCTTTTTATTTTTTTATCCACAAATTTCAAGATATGTGAAAACTGCCTTTTCACTGGTCCTGTGATACACAGCTCAGGTACTTGCCCAGGCCTTTGCCTGGCTGGAAAACATGCTCCTGTTGAAAAGCTCCTGTCCTTGATATGCCTTTCCTGGCCAGTGGTGCAATAAACACTAGTCAGGACTGGGCTGTTAGTGTCGTAGCTTTGCTGCTATGATATTGTGGGTTTGGAGGCTCCTTAAACCAGAGGCAAAAATAAGACAATGAAAAGTTAACATTTTCAGATGGATGCAGTATGCTGTACAGCTTCCCAAATCTGGCCCTCTCTCTGAAGATCCAGGCAGAGCCCTATAGGCACTGAATTGTGCTCAGGTCCATTGCACCAGGAGAAGAAAAGGGTAGGATGCTGTGGATATGTGATGTTTGCTACTGCAGTGGAGAAAATATGTTAGAATTATTACAAATGCAATTACTAAATGGTTAAGTGCAAATTGGCTCTGTTGTTGCCCTGAACTCTAAGGAGGAAAAACTCTTGTTAGTTTGCTCATTGTATGTCCTAGTTACGCAGACTGTGTGCTAGGGGGTTGGGATTTGAGCCAGCATTTGGCAACTCCAGAAATCAAAGACTTAGCACTCCAACTCATTTGCAAGTACCATATAATGAGCTTTGAGAATTCCTCTTTAGTCTGAGATGCTCTCATAAGGAGTTCTGTAGTCCACGTATATTAGGGCAGCATAAATGACCGATGAGTCAGTCTTATTCAGTCTCTTCTCTTTTGAACCTGAAGAACAGTCTGACTTAACTGCCTGTGCTCTCCTGAAATTAGTTTTACTTCCACTACTTCAAGTCTGAGTGAAACTGTTTCTTACTCATCACAGCAATGATGAAAATTGTCTTAAACCATATTGATCAGCAAAGTTCGGCACATTCTGGGTTCCATAAGAAACCTCATAGATGAGTTTGGGACTTCCCCCTTCCATTTTCATATTTGAGGAAGATTACAAATCCTGAGGCTGGCAGAAAACTCTGTACAGAACTGGGATTCACCTTTGTGGAGATGGGAGATGTGTCCAGAGAGCTAAAGACAACAGAACCAAACCAGATCATAATTGAGGTGTGATTCAAGGCGCTCTGTGTGAGCCTTCAAACTGCATAGACCAGACATTGATATGGCTTTGTTCTCACTGGCCATGTTTTGAAACTTTTAAGTTTTTTTCCCAGCCTTTATGATTCTATGAAGTGGCCATAAAACAAGCTCATCAGAGTGACCAGCGGTGATGACAAAGAACAGTCTTGCTGGGGAGTAAGGTGACTCGCTGGGACTCAGGTTATTTGGTTAGCAGATATCTTCTGCAGCACTGACAACTCACTTCTCCAGTGTTTCAGTTACCTCTGCTCAATGGAGAGGATATTTCCTTACCCAGCAGGATCTGAGCTACCTGGAAAGTAAATGGCATTATGAACTGACTCTTATGAGTAATACCCTTCTGTCCAGTGTGACAGTGACTAAGGTCTCTGGAGTAGTAACAGTATTTTCTGGCATTGCCTCAAAATCAAGGCCATAAGTGTCAGACTTAACATTTTAGACAGAAGCAATGGTGTGACTCTGTACTTAGAGAAAAGTTTGGGATCTGTAGCTGAATCACACCTTAATATTCCTGTAGATGGCAGTGGTATGTGTTCTGAATACTGGACAACTCCAAAAGATACAAGTTGCCTCCTGGTAGATGGTGGTTATGTGTTTTTCTGTGGTAAGAAATATTTTCCTGAAGTTCTTCTTTGGAATTTACAGCAGATCGTGTGACTGCCTGCCTACAGCTAGCACTAAGTGTCCCTTCCTGAAATCCCCTGTAAGAGGAAAAGGGGGAGCTCTGATATTGCCAAAGTCCATCTAAAAGGCGGGGAGGATGAACATGAGCAAGCTATTTGGACCAGTAAACTCCAACCTGCTTCTTATGCAATTAGGTAACCCACCCCTCCACCCCCAAACAGTCACATAGGCAAGTGTCTTTTTGTGTCCACTTTTAGTTAGCTTGCATTTGTCTTTAACAATTCACAATCTGAAGTTAGCATTCATAATGCTAAATACCAGCTGCTTCCTAGTAGCATCTTGGTAAGGACAGATAGGGCAGGGGGAAGTATGAGGCTGTTGTTGCTATTCTTTCATGTGTGTATATGTATATAAAGTATCTATTTTAACTTTTATTTTAATTGTTTATCTCTTTATGTATTATGTATATAGTTGCATATGCATAATTTCTGAGGCTATGTTTAGATTTCAGTTTGGACAAGTCCTTTTTAGATATGTTGTTCCCTGGGTGGATCTTCCCAAGCAGAGCCAACCACACTTTTAATTAGAGCTTGTCAGTCCTGCCTGACAATCGCAGCTTTTGTTGAGAGCAGCAAGACTGAATATTGTCGTTTCACCTGCTGTGACTAATGATTTAAAAGAAAATAATTGTTTTAAACACTGATTTCTTATAATTATAAATTAAGTTCTGCTGTACCCAAATACAGTTACATACCTGGCCAGTTTTGATAATATAACACTGCTAGTGATCACTTTCAATGAAATAAGAGGATCCAATACTTAAACATATTAAAACATCTATTCCTGTGAAAATCTTGCTTTGCTTGATTGCTGTCTACTGCCTTTCATCCTCTTAGCTCCATTACAGTAAGCAGTATAAAATATACCATTTCCACATGCCCTTTGAAATGCTGCTTGTTGTGAAGGCAGAATCAAGAGCAACACTTGATGTAGGTTATACTGTGAGTTCTGATGCTGTATAACAAAGGGAAAAAATAAGAAAGGAAGTATTTGAATCCTGACTGATGGTTAAATGGAAACAGAAAAATGTGGAAGAAAACTTTCCAGAGCTAAAAGCAAGTCCTTTGCAGTATGACATGCTTGAGCTAATGTATAAATGAAGGACCTTTTCTATTTTTAAAAGGTGCATGGACTTAGATCGTCCCGTCTCAAAGGAGACCTAAGTGCCAAATCTGAATGTTTCATTGTGGAATAATGATAGAAAACTATTTGTATGTGAACTTGAGATAAAAATCACCAGAGTGGGGTGGGGAGCTAGGGAATGTAGTGAATCTCTAGAGCATATTCTCCTCTAGCAAGAAATCAAGATGAATCCTGCTAGAGAGAGTAAATATCCCATATTAAGAAAAAAGGGCAAACTGCAATCAGTGCTCATCTGAATCCCCAAATCTGCACATAACAAAGAACTTTACTCCATTTAGACTTCATCAAAATCTCTTAACTTCTCACCAGGAAAAATGTGATTCTGATCATCAGCAGCCTCGATTAAATTCTGTTTTTGTGCTAGCATATTTGTCACTTTATGAGCTGCTGCTCAGTGCAAAAATAGAAATATTAATGCATGCTGATGCTTGTATTGGATCTAGCATACAAAGGAGCAGTTCAAGAGATAAAGGCATCTGGCAGACTGCCATTTGGATATGAGAGAATAATAATTCAAATGTGATAAGAAAGTTACAAATACCCTGTGTGTGAGAGCAGTAAATTTTTTGTCTGCATTAATACCCTGCTATTTCTGGGTTACTGAGTCCAGCGTATATTTTGAAAAATGTTTATGTTTAGTTGAAAAAAGTTTGCTTTTAAGCCATAATGTAATTGCCACAGACAGATCGAGCTCCCTGCTGGTGGGGAGGGACTGAAATAATTTCATCTGTTCTGCTCGGGTTTCAGACTCATCTGATTACTTTCAGGCTTCCATGTAGCTGATGTAACAGTTCAAAACATAGAAAATGGATGGGATGGGGGCAAGGAGGGTAAAGGTTATTATTAGATAGTTCCTGAATGTGCATTTGTTTCTGCTCTCAGCAATTATAGCAGTCACTGATTCTTGCTGGGGATTCTGTTTCCCTGGGAGAGGAGGCCATCAGAGAAACAAACCCATGGCAACTAGTACAGCCTGTCTGCTAAAAACACAAAGCATGATTGTTGTGACAGTGCTACCTTTATAATGAGCGCCCACTTACATTACTCCTGGAGCTTGGCACTTTGTTAACCCTTCTCTGAACACAAGAACTTCCCAACTGGCTGTTTCCACGTAGCTGCACAGCTTGTGAGAATGATCCCCAGGAAATACAAAACTGTAAGTGTGTATATGAGAGGAGGTCTGTATCACTTGTAAGGTGAGGAGTATTCCATAAAATAGAAAACATTGAATTATTGACTAATTCAACCAGTATATATTGTAGACTTTGAGAGAATCAAGCATTAGCACTGAGACAGCAGTTAATTCAGAAGCAAGGAATGAAGAGAACAGAATACTGCAATTTGCTCCTTTGACTGATACTACAGATTGCTTAACCTCTGGTTTTCTCCCTTCTTTCAGTAGCAAATCTAATCTGCCTACCAATGCAAGTACTCACAAATGCACTGCTCCCCTTTATGAAGCTGCGGCGGTACGCAGCAGAGCCCCCCCTAAGCTGAGGTCCTCCAGCAGTGCTGCACCCAGGTGAATGATGTCTGTGCAGCCCAAGCAGTCGTGTTAGCAACTGCAGTGCAAAAAGCTGTAAAAGCTGGCAGTGAATGATTCCCCTGTTAAAGAACTGCACGTTCTGAGCATCACACACCTAAGCTCACTTCAGTGGAAAAGAGTGAGCTCTTCTGAGTCTATACAAAATCCTGGTATGTATGCAAATGTAGTGTGTCACTCTGCAGATACGCAGTTGCTCAGAGCACACTGCACAGCGCTGCAGTGTCAGTGCAGGGATGACAGAGCATCTTCACCAGCTGCCTTGCAGCTTGAACTCTGCTGGAGTCTCAGTTGCTGTTCTGCTCTGCTGTGGTAGCTGGGAAGGAGGTGAAGAAAAGGTGGTGGGGGGAGACAAGCAAGAGCTACAGCTAGGAGAAATGACAAAAGGAAAGATGGGGTGGGGAGGATGTAAAGCTGGAAGTGGCCTACAAGTGTTTCTGTCATGCCATAATTAACATTGCAGATGTTAATTTAGAGCAAACATGCCTTCTTAATGTCATACAAGCCTGTATTCTATCATCTGTGTATAAAAATTTCCAGAACAAAATTAAGTTCTCTTGTGGATGTCCCCATTTAGTTTTCAGTAAAAATATGCATTTCCTTGGAAATATGATCAAGTTGGTTCAAAAGTGAGCTGCACTTGTATACCCTGGGTGCTGTAGTTCCTACATCAATCATACTACAAAGCTATCCAGAGAAAACATCTATGACTTTTTTCTTCATTGCAGAGCTCTCCAGGTTCAGTAACTCATTATGACTTGTTGGAAGTACTGAAAATAGCTCATGGGGAAGGGAAAAGGAAGGAGATCAAGGAAGACAACTTTCCAAAGCAGAACTATCCCTTAAAGGATGGGCGGGGGAAGAAAAAGGTGAAAGTAGGCTAGGAGGGAGAAGAGTAGTCAATGGAAGGAAGAGGAAAATAAACGTATCTGAAGAAATGCATTCATACTGAGTTTTTTTTTTTTACTAACAAGTATACCAGTAAGAGCATCATTAACTGTCTGAACTCACAGGTATTTTATAGTATGTCAGCTATAATCTCTAGTCAAGCTAGGTTATATAGGATGTTTCCCTGTAAAGTAGTCCTTAGAGCTCAAAAATGTTAAATGTCTGTCTTCAGTTTATCCCCACCACTGCCTTTCCCTCCATAGAACAAGATCATAGAGACAGATCCTCAAAAGGACCAGTGTGCCAGTGTGTGCACTGTCTTCACAGATCCTGTGTTGTCTGGAGCATTCTGAAGTGAAATGTGTTCACCTAAACATCTGCTCAGGTGGTCTCTCCTAGTGGAGGCATAAATTACAACATGGAGCAGCAAATCTCCAGCAAAGTATCACGGGTCTTGGGGTCAGCATCTGAGCGTGTTCAGAGCCAGCCTGTTTTCATAAGTGTTGAAATGCTAATTAACTCAGTTAACCTGAACTGCAAAAATACAGTTCCTCTACCTATGCAAAATAATCATGTAGATTTTTGCTAATTATATAGATGAGACAGCCCAAGATCTTGGGAGTGTGTGTTTCTGTGCTGCAGTCCCACCTTCCTTTTGCTGCAGGGACTAGATTGCTCACTTTCTTGGGCTAGAAATGTTCTGATCAGCAAGAGCTGGTTTGTTAGGTGTGGTGCTGGAAATACCGTGCGAGCCTGTAATGCAGTGGTTCAGGTACTAGCTGGGCTGTCTCACCTGCTACGTTCAGCATTATATGTATCGTGTGACTTCACACCTAAAATTTCAAGTTTGTGTAGTAAGGAAATTTGTTCATGTGATAAACACAACCAAAAGTCCTGCTGAAACACTGGAGAAATACTTCAAGTGCTGTCATTCAGCCACTCACTCAAGACTTGCTCTAGCTGTTGTGTTTGAGTGCAAGTTCTTTACCAAAAGCCTTTCCACCTCAGGCACATCAGGTAAGCATGAAAGTGGGTTGGAATTATATTTACATCACACAGCCTGCAGCTTTGTGTGAATCAGGCACTTGTCTCTGCATAAACTAAAGGGAGGATTGTATCCCACCAACATGTGTATCCAGATCAGAGCTGCTGCAGAACCACAGAAGTGCTTCTGGAAAGCTTGCTTTGGTCCTCTTTCTAATGAATAATACAGTGTAAAATAAAAGTAAAGTCTTTAAAGTGATTGAATCCTCATTCTGTTATTCATCTGAATGGAAATACTTGAAACTGACTTCATTTCTAAGGTTGTTTGTTTTTTTTTTGAGAACTAAGATGGACATTACTGATGTCTTCCTGTTTCTGCAACAAGAAATGCCATTCACTAGATAACATCATTTTAATGTGCTGTATTGCCTTACTGATATCATGATGATAAAGCATGTCCTTTGGAAGCCCAGTGAAGCTGAGTTGGAGTACTGTATGAGAAAGTGAAACTTGTGGTAAATGAGTCATTAAGATGTTTTTAATCTGTGAACAATATTTGCCTCAAGAACTTTTTTGTGTGTGTGGACTTATTTGCTGTGGATATGAGTAGGCAGTGGTTTTTAGCTGTTGTCAATATATTGTTTGAATTGTTCTTTTCTTTCTCTGTGATTTCCTCTTAGTGCATCTGGGAATATTTTTTTGTTCTGACTTTCTAAAGAAACAAGGTTTATGCGATCATGTGATCCAGATGTGGTCGTGTATCTGTCTGTCCTGATGTGGCAGCTTTTTAACCCACTGGCCACTTCTAACCAAACTTGAGAGCAGCAGCAGTCTCCAACAGGTTATACTCCTACGAACTCAGGAAAATCAAGAGCCAGCTACAGGAGAGAGAGAAGCTTTAGGAGTGGCCTTAATGAGGGGCAGTCCCTCTTCTCAGCGCTTACAGCACATGAGATTCCACACAAGGAGCTAAGTATCCTCACCCCAGGAAGATCTTCAGTTAGAATTCACACCCAGTTTGCTACCAGTGAACTCAGCTCCCAGATAACACCCATAACAAAGCAGGCTGCATTAGCTCCCTTGTTCACATAGCATTGTTTTCTCTATGTGACCTTGGCCAAGGGGAAGCTAAATCCAAAAGCTGTGTGAGTAGTACTAATACCCTGCGTATTTAGAAATATCTGGATTAGATGTGAAGAAATAATCATAAAAATGCTGCATTTTATGATTCATTAAGCTTTCAGTTGACACTGTGACATAACAAAATGGCACAAAAAGCATTTCTAGACTCCTTTATTAATTGCAGTCTTTCTGGGAAATCAGTTTGGAAAGCAGCCTGTTAGTGCCTCCTCCTCTCTTCCCTTGCAATGGCATGCAGATTTTTGTACCTCTCCTGAAGTTTAATCAAGAACAACAAAAAAGCCATAGGCATTCCAGGTCACAGGCGTTGTGGTGTGGTGAATCAAACACTTCTGAGTGTTTTTGACAGACCACAATGCACTTTGCAAAGCCTCCTTTTTTTTTCTTGGAAGAACAAAGGTAAAAATACAAATATCCTTGCTGCACGATGTGCATCATTTTTTTCTGTTGACAGGTAATTTGCTTCATTTCTGCATAAACGAAACTGAATGAAATCATCCTTTTGGCACTTTATTGCTGTTTGAATCCTTGTTCAGTTATTCGGCACTTCAACAGTTCTGCAGGAGATTAGTGATCCACTAGTTATTTTATGTTGGGTTACTGGGTTTTATTTTCCTGAGATGTTAAATATATTTTCATGCTATAGTCAAAATACCATATTTCTTAAAACATTTTTTTAATGACTTACAGTATTACAGAGCTGGTAACTGAGAAGTTTTCCTGTCACTTTTTATAGGCAAAATTATTTTGTTACTTTCTTGTTGAGGAAAAATCTTCAAAGGGAAAACTGAACATATTCAGTTTGATACCTGTAGCGTTTCATACCTGTAATAAAACTGGTGTTCCCCCCTACTACTGTAAGAAAACTCACAGAAAACTTTCCCCTTTCATGTTGCTCATCTCCAAGTTACAATGGTAACTGGAGGTGAAAGCACTCACTGGCAGTCATCTGGTTGCTTTTGTTTTTCTTTAGCAGGTGGTGACTCTAAAGATCTGTCACCTGTCTCTTGCTTCACTTAAATCTCTGGGTGTGGATGAAAGGTGAACTGAGACCCTGTTTCTTGATCTGGGTATAGTCCCTTTGTGTTCACTGGCAGTGAGTTAGCCTCACAGCTTATGTTCCTCCAACAATACTGCCAGGGTGCCACAGGTAGATGGAAGTAAATTATTTCACTGGGCAACTTTTCAGCAGTGCCCTGTTAGCTCTGCTGCTAGCTGCAGGTGGTGACCAGTATTCAGTGACAAGTTACTGAAGGCTTCTTGACCATGTTGCAATAGGATTACTTCATTGCTATTGTATCATTTCCACCCTTTTCCATGAGGACAGCTTTCTATTTTTTGCTATTAAGGAAACCATACTGCCTGGAAATAAATCTGTATTACGATGACATTTTTTGGTGTTGGGAAATAGCTTTGCATCTGATTGGCTTGTTCTTAAAAGATTAGGGACTAACTAGATATGCAAGTATTTCTTCAGATGTCATTTATATTTAATATACAACTTGAAAAGGAAGGCTCTGCCAAGAGCTGTCTTCAAAGATGCTTAAAAACTTTCATAAGAATTGAATACAAGCAGGGAATGATGTCTGACCCCCAAACGCTCTTATAAAGCTAAGTACGATGTGTAAGAGGATGCTCTTGGCTCCTGCAGCCCTTCTGCTCTGTTTACAATAATGTTTCCTGGCTGGCTTAGAGAAGCTGGTTGCTAATGGGAATATTAGTGCTACAGGAGAGGGAACAACTGGAAAGACCTGGTATGTCCTCCCCTAGTCCTGGGATGCTCCCTCATCAGGGAGAAATGCCTGTGTTCTGCTGCCTTCAGCATCGTCTGCCGGGAAAGCAGCTGTCCTGCAACAGGCGAAATCTATGAAGGCATTTTAAGAGAAAAGGGATAGGAACAGGTTTGCACTGCCATCTTCAGCCCCAGGGGAAAATGGAGTTCCTTCGTTCAGTGGACAGGGCATATGGCTATATGGGGTATCCCACAGGCATTTGGTATGGGGACTCCAAAGATCCCAGAAAGAACAGTGTTTCTGCTGCTCTTTGCACAAGCCATGCAGGAAGAGGTGGAGAAACTTTCTCCATGCAGCCACTACAGTGATGTGGAAGGAAAACACATAAGTCCTCCAAGGTACAGCAAGACTACAGAAACATAGAGAAATAACTGATGGTAAAGGATGTGCTTGAGGGAGAGAAATCTGAAAAGAATAGGGCAGCCTGGAGCTCTAGAAGGGAAAGTGAACAGAGCTGTGGAAGATTTTGGGAAGACAAGAAAGAAAAAGAAAACCTAGTACAACATATTGCCAAGTCTGCATATGGATTTTGAAGAGTTTTCTGCTCTAATGTAAGCACTTATTTCCTCAATGCAGGAACACAACTTCACTGGTCAGAAGATGCAGTGTGGTGATGAAGTGTTTAAACAGCATTTAAGATTTTCCATTACATAGGAGTACCTATTAGCCAGAGAAGTGTATCATTGATTTGCATTTCTGTGATTTTACATCTTCAAAAATTTTAGCAACTTGGAGTTACGGTGCATGAAGGATTCTGCTGAAGTTAATGGGATATTCGTATTTAATCACTCTCATTGCAAGATGTGAAACAAACTTAAGAGCTTACAAAATACTCTGAACTAGAATTCCTACGGTATCTTTAAAATTCAGTAATACTGCTTTACATAGAAAGCCACACGTCTCTGGAAATCTATCTGCAGAATAAACCATCACATTACTGTAAAGCTGAATAGCTTTATATACAAAATGCTGAATTTTCAAAAGCTTCTATCAGTAGCCTTTTTGTTTTATGGACTATTAAACTGGTGTGCAACAGGCTGTCACTAAACATTTGTTCTGTTTTGCTGAATGAAGTACAGAAATACAAGACAGCTGAGGCACCTTCCCTGCAGAGAGTAAAGATGACAAAATTGGGAGCTGCTGCAAGAATTGAAAAGCAGAGGTGTGGGCTACATGCTGTGTGTGTTGCAGTGATGGTTATTTAGGGGTTGTGGGAAAAGGAGGCGAGATGCTGGAGCTTACTGAAATTGTCAGAACTGCTATATGTTCTATTAACCATCTATAAGCTTTTAGCTACATGGACTAAACCGCAAATAACAAAAGCGAAATAACAAAGATCCTTATTTGTTGTCTCTTTTATAACTGGGAAGAGTTTGATAGTGTATTGATAGTCTCGGGACGCAAACCATCAGTAATGTCTACCAGGAGGCACTGACTGTCATCCTGAATCTGGCTAAGTGTAAAGCATGTATAAACTGCATCACCTAATCGCCACTAGTCATAAACTCACTCTTCTAGTTGAATACCATGTAGGACCAGCATGAAACCTTCTGGATAAAGGAATATGACTTCTATTGCTAACAATCTGGCACCCTTTGCACCTGTCCATCTGCTTATCTAGGAGCTCTGTGGTAAAAGCCATAAAGGAAAAATAGGTGAAACCTTTTGAAGAGAAAGATAGCATTAAAGTAGGCATAATGTCAGGTGGAATTAAACTTGGGCTGATAAAATGTGCTTAAAATCTCTTCTGGAGACAAAAGTCTTCACCACCAGACAGGCTCAGCACAGCTAATGGCAGTGTGATCAACTCCTGTCACAGAGTGCACCTTTCTTCATGCAGACCAAGGCAGCGATGGTAGTGTGGAAAGCACACACCTAGCTGCAGTTGCTAGTGTTGCTTTGGAGTCCCAGCAACTTCCAATGTCAACATGGTAATTGGTAGAAAATTCCCCC
>NC_048898.1:19474924-19483949 GCF_011077185.1 Oxyura jamaicensis
TTTGCATTCAAAGCTTTTTTAAAAAAAAGTGGGTAAAATAGTTTTCCTTTTTGACCTTGATGACTTTATGATTTAGGTATTATCAGAATTGGGACAGATTGATTGTAAATGCCAAGCCATGTTATAAAAGCAGTATCAAATGCTTTAAGGTGATGGGAAGAAGGATCACTGAAGGATGCAAGCCTGGAAGAATATCCTTCACAGAGAGAAAACTGGTGGGTAGACTAACATTTTCTGGATAAGGCCATGCTCATTCCTCCTGTACCCCCAGGGATACTATGCACGGGGACCAAAACCTTCGTTGTCTGAATTCTCCCAATTCTTCATTGCTGCAGTGCACCAGGGGCTGGAGTCATCTGTATGTGGCTGAGGGATCCACACAAGCAAAGAAGAGAAGAGGGTCTCCATTTAATAGTTTAAGAACCACTATCCTAAATAAATAAATATGGCCTCAGGCCGGCCTTGCTTTTTTTTTTTTTTTTTTTGAGGCTTTGGAGATATTGAAACATGATGTGATAAGCAGTTGTATTTCACTAAATATGTACCAGTGCTCAGTGTGTGCACTCTCCTCCAGCCATCCATCCTCTTTCATTACTTCAGATACCGTGACTCATTTCTGAGTCTGTGGTACTTGACTACTGAAATAATTAATCTTGAATAGAAACTAAAATTTGGTTGTATCATGCAGGATTTTCATTTTGAATGAGAGTCCAGCCAGGGATGTCTGAGCTTTTGGAACCTGAGGTCCAAAACACTGCGGGCACAGCAAAATTTGCTCAATTCCACCTGTAAAAGCAAATATTAAAATATTAATAAAATTGCTTGGAACTGAAAAATATCAGCATTCAGAAGTCTCCACATATTTGGATATTTGATTAAAAATTCTGATTTTACTTTGAGCATTTCTGCATATACATATAGCTAAGAAGCCTTACCCATATAGCAGTTACTAAAACAGGTCTGACCAGCCTATTTTGTGCAGTGGGAACAACAGGACTATGAAAATCAGTTTCCAAGTAGGAAATAAGATGAGCCAGAAACCAGACATATCTCTTCAGTTCTGATACATGAGGTCTTTCAAAATGTTTCAAAAGTATTTGATAGCTTCCCTTCTATTTTAGGAAAATACATAGACATAACTACCTTAAAGGAAGAAAGCCGTCTGCAAAACATGAGAACTCGTGGGTTTGTACTTGACTCGTGCACTTTCTCCTTGCCTTTCCAAAATTCCTCTTTGAATTACAACCTCACAAGAGAGGTATGAGCCTGCAACTGAGGCTATCAGCTGAGGCAGAGAACTTACCTCTTTGTCGCTGTGCCGTTCAGTGGATGGTTTGTGTGTCCGTGTTTTTATTTACTTTCCAACCAGTTTCTCTAAGCAGTTATGAAGGCTTCTCTTTTCCTCTGATTTGTCTTCATGGCTCTCTATAGTGTACTTCATCTGTCTCAAATTAGTGACTTCTGTCAGTAACTAAGTATATGTAGAACTGGGCTCAACGTAGCAGAGCAAATACAGACTAAACACATGGAGGAAGAAGAAAATTGCAGTAATTACACAATCATCCAACCTGGAGAGCCAGTTAGCATCATTTGTTCACATGATCTTGTGGGCAACCAGATAGGAAAAAAAATAATAGCATTTATTTTTCTTTACTTCCTTCTCTTGCGTTTGTGAATGAAATCTGCTAGCAGCATGAAAAAGCCTGCTGCTGCCACTATACCTGTGGCCAGCTCTCTGGGGCATAGGGTAGTTGCCAGTGCAGCTGAGACCTTCAATTACACAGGCACTTGCTACTCCTCCTCCCCTTGCTCTCTACTCTTCTTTCTCCAATCTTTTTCCTCATGCTCTGCTGCTCTTCCTCATTTCATCTTCTCTCCAGTTATGAATCTGTCTTTATCAAACATGCTATACACTAGTGAAAAAGTAACACCTTACATTCAAGATTCAAATCAACCCCATGGCGGCACATATGGATCCTGAATTTGGCAGGGAGTTAGATGAGATCTTGAAATTTCCATTACATAAAATTTGGGGGTGTAAAGTTTTTCAGTTTCATCAATTCATCTTGTAGATTCTTCCTATTTACAGTTCTGTCTGTGTGGAAATAGGTACAATGTTAAGTTTAGATGCCTACCTGCTCCCACGGATTTGTCACGCAGGCTGTCTGTAAATTTGGTTGCTTAAAGCTCTCTTTCAAAACTTCACATTTAAATGGAAGAGCATTAAGTTTATCTTGTGTTTATCTTAAGTTTATCTAATTGCATTACATTATTACATTATAGGCATTATTACATTATAACAAAGTGTTTGGTTAACAGTAGGAGAACTTCTGAAGGCTAGATCTACTTGGAGTTCAGGTGGGTTTTAAAGGAAGACCTGCAACCACAGTTTGTCCATCTGCTGGCTTGTGTTCCTTAATGTTTGAATTTACTGTTAATTCTAGCTATATTTGACAAAGACTTTGAGAACGTGAAGCTCCTGGAAGTTTTGTCAAAACCCGCAAGGGGTCAGAGGCCACCGACCCAGGTTAATGCCACCCACCCAACTTTAAGGCAGTTTGTCCAGCTGGTCCCTGACACGGAGCACTGTGAGGGGTGCAGAGGGGTGAGGGGCATCTGGGAGCGTTGGAGAAAGGGGGATCCATGTGTCTATTGGACATAAATACAGAGGGATCTGGCAGCCACAGTTCTGTTCAGCACACATCAGCACACAATTTGCTGGCTTCCAAATAAAGCAATTCACATTTAAAAACAGCAGGAAGGGCGTATGCCCTGAGTGATGAGAGAAACACGTCTGTGTGGCCTCCCTCCCCTACTCCTCGCAGGCTGCAGCTACCCCGAGGTGAGGGATGGCCATTGTGGGCACGGCCCCCTGGCAAGAAGCTGCTTTTTCTTATTCTGATGGACAGAGTGCTGCTGTGCTTCTGCGGTCTCTGCTGACCAACTTGCCAGGAATTGCACGTGTGCAGTTTGCTGAGGAGTGTCCAGGAGTCCCCAGGTTCCCCAGCAGCCCTACTTATGCCAACTTTTTATTTGCAAAGCTGAAAATTAATTAGGATATTTAAGGCACTGTGAAGAATTCAATAAAGCAGTCTAAGGTGTTGACATGCTTGCCTTGAACAAATAAAAGCCACCTGTGATTATTCTTATTGCCTGCTGTGGAGCTGTAGCCTAGCTGCTGAGACAGGGATCCTCAGCAGAGTGAAGTCAGGAGCAACAACAATTGGACATGTGACATTTTCAGTTTGCTGTAAATTCATCTGTAAATAGCAGAGCCTGATATTAACGAGACCAGGCATCTCATTAAATAAAATGAGATAACAATAAATAATTCTTGAGGTACCCTTATGGAACTCTTCAGTACCTGGTTTTGAATATGACAGATCAAATTATGGAAGCACTATGTTTTTTTCTGCATGGATTTACAACTATAGGCTCTCCATGTTTTAACGTGTGAAAATTTTCATGTAGTGGGAGAATTTTTATGTTTCATAAATCAGAGTACCCTGGTAACTGTTCTGATTAGAAGTATAAAGAGCAGTCTGTCAAGTTCTTCGTCCTTATCTCTTGGGTGGAATTTTTTTCTATGTTTGCCAAGAAAATATACTAGTACGCGACTGCCTGAAAAGAAAATCTTTCACTGACTCATTTTCAAAATAGATTACTATTAGGCAATACATATGTTTTCAATGGTAACTGTTTGGACTGCTCAGATATATTTTTATAATGGTTTTAAAAATCATTCAGGATTAAAAACTCCTGGATCCTTGCTGTCTGGAAGGAAGGTTATAAGGAATGTTACTGTGTTCCAAGTGCTGGTGCCATCAGGGACATGCAGATACATACACATAAAATATGTTCACGATATGAGACAAAAATGCAATTTTGTAGTGTGCATTTTTGTATGTGCTATGAAATAGCTTTTTCCTACAATATTGTGTATGCTGTGTCATTCTAAGTATTTGATAGGGAACACATTGATCCTTAATGATTAGAAAAGCTGCTTCTTGTATAGGAACTTTTGAATCCATCTGTGCTTTACCCTGTGGGAAGAGTTCTTAGCAGCTGCTTCTTTTTAAAGAAATTCAAAGAGGATATCTTATTTGTGGGCTGGAGTTGCCATTACAGTTCTTCCTTGCACTGTTGCATCCTGTCCTAAAGGAAATCTCCACTATCCACGTCTCTACTAAGCTACATGGAGACCTCAACTGCTCCATCCTAAATATATAATCCCCTTACAACTTGTTTTCAATGAGGTCCACAGGCTAAACTGAAAATAAATACTGCATAAGCAGAACTTTCTTTACCTTTAAAAAGTTTCATTCTTACATTCTATCCGACATACCAATAAAACTTTATAATACATTTGTCCTTTTACATCCAATGTTTTCAGATGCCCCAGTGAGGAGCACAAAAAAGAGAGATGAAACACTTGTGACCTTAAAGATTTTGAGATGTAATTTAGAAATTGGTGTAATACATGAACTTGATTGGATGGAATTGATCTTCCTGTTCGTGTTGTCAGCAAGACCCCCTGCAGGTGTTTTATTACAAACTCTAGCAGTAACAACAACAAACAGATTTCTAGGGATTTTAACAACTACTACAAAAATCTACCCCTACTTTCTTTTACATCAATGTTAGCTCAAATCAAAATAGTCAAAAGAAAATAAAGATTCAATGCGGAAATACTGTTCTTCAGGATAGCCCCCAAATATCCACATTGTTGGGTATGTGCATGATCCATATTTAGGCATCTTGCTTAGATGAGCTGAACCATCTAAGCAGCTACTTCTCTCACTTGACTTATGAGCTGTTTAGCAAGCCATAGGCTACAGAGGGGAAGTGCAGGAGATCAGTTATGTCCCCATCAGTAAATGAAGAGGGAAGTGCTCCTGGAGACCTTGCTCTGTCATCCTCCTTTCCTTCATTCCTTCCGCTTGGTAGCGTAAGAATGACTGTTTGCGTAGCATGGTCTCTGGGCTGCCCAAGGACTGACTGTTCAGTAATTATGCCCTGAATCTCTTGAGAAGCATAGCATCACTGACAGGAGGAAACAGCTTAGAAATAGCTGCTGTGATTATTGAGCACAGGAATCAGTCTTATCCCTTGTATTTCTGTACCAAAGTCCATCCAACCCACTCAAAGAGGATTGCTAGTGTTTCATTCTGTTTACATCTACTATAGCAATTCTCTATGAGCTGAACTTCCCAGTGCAAAAAAAAACAGCTCATTATTAGGAGACAACCTGTCTGTATCCTTCTCCTTTTTGGAGGGAGATTGCCCATAGTCATTCACACATACTTTATCCCTTCTGCAAAATGAGATGTTGTAATAGTCTCACATGCAATGTAATTATGTCTTAGTTCGCATTGCATAAAATGATGAAATTCAAATTACTGCTGGGAAACACCTTTCCCTGACACTAAAGCTCAAGTGTTTCACAATAATACTAAGCTATGGAAGGTGGTACATTTGGAGGAAAAAAAAAAAAAAAAAAAAAAAAAAAAAGTGAAATTGAAGGAAGTAGTGAAAGCTTCTGGAAAGGTGTGACTGGAGATGAGCTGTCTCAACGCAGCAGAGCAGGTCCATGGCATGGAGGCTCCTGCCTTCTTTGCAGGAGTGCACAATGCCTGATGTTGCAGTAGCTGTGCTCCAACACCAGAGATGTTTGCCTTTGGTACCAGATGGAGGCTGGCAACTAAAATATGTTTGTTGTTTATTTACAACACACCAATGAACAATATTAAGCATGCTGCTTATCCACTGATCTCAACGGCTTTGCCCTGAGAAAAGAGTAAGCTCCTACATTTTGTTGTAGTATGCTTTGTACCAACTTTGTAACTAGGTAGCTATTCCAACTGACAAGAAACAGAGAAATCATCTGGCAATTCCTCTTGCTGGAGCTGAAGCCAGGGCTGAGCAGGCGAACCATCTTTTACATTTCTTCCTGCCCCTCTACAACTGAGCAGCAAGGGGGCACTTGTTTTCTGCTGCGTAATTCATGTGTATTTCAGTATTTACATAACAGAAGTAAAACAATGTTCAACTTAAAAATACCCACCAAAAAGCAGAATCCATAATTTAGTCTCACTGCCGGTGTGAGATCCTCTGGAATCAGAGTGCCACTAAGCTGTGCTCAGCAAAGCTGAAACTCAAGGGTGCCTACAGCTGATAATTAAACAACTAATAACCTTGCTTGGAGAGCCTATTGCATATGACAGAGTAATACGTACAACAAATGGAACTGCAATGCAAAATCACTGTAAAATAGCATAATGATTCTAAATTTGGAGTTAGAAGTGGTGATGATCTCTTTCCAAATAGGAGTAGTCATGAGTGTGCTAGTACTTTGCTAAACAAGATAGCTTAGTAGTCAATTTCTGGGTGAGAGGAAAGAGGGACTCATCATTCACTCTGGCAAAAAGTCCTAGCTCATGAGAAAGCTATATAATTAATGCTAGATATTTAAAAGCCATGAATTGCAGTTTCTATGTAAGCTTTGGAAATGGAAAAATGTATCCTGGCAGTATTCCTGAGGAGGTAGAGAGGGTATCCGGTGATATTTGTGTAGATAAAATCTGAAACTGACAGCCAGGGCCCTGAAAGATAAACATATACCTAAAGGTTATGGCTCAACTTTCAGTGGAAATTATGTGGGCTTCTTTGACAGGCAAAATCTGCTAATGGCTCATAAATTAACATAAACTCTAAATGTAGTAACTGCTGAGAACCAAGCTGAACACTGATTTTGCTTTGGTTTAGTTTTAAAAAATATTTCCCAACCACAAATTTTACAGTTGAAAACCACATTCGTGCCAGTTCTCCAAAGATGTGTAATCAGAGGAGGTGATAGATATGTGGCTGTTGCTCTAATCACAATTAACTGACAGCTTATACAAGCCATCAATTTGAGGAAACACCTAGATGCTACAAAGCCCAGGATCAAGAACAGAGCCCCACAGAGTATTTAAAGGCTCTGCACAGTACTAGAAATAAAATCAGCAGAGGAAGTGAAATAAATATAATTAGAAAACTCAGTCTTGAACCGGACAAACCCCCTTCTGCTGTATGCAAAGTTTACTGTGAAAGCTAATTACACTAAAAGCTAATTCAGTATCATCTAAAACATACAATAAAACTGGAATCTGTAGTCGAGGTTTTCACATCTAATTGATTGACTTAGATCCTTACATTACAACAGAGTGAGTGGTGCAAGGAGCCAGGTAAGCATGTAAGAAGACAAGTTTTCAACTAAATTTACAATTATATATTATCATATGTACTTATATTTAAATCTGTGGCCATCTTGGCTGTGAAGAAAACCTTGAAAGGGGAAACCCACATCTATTGTTTAGATAGACAGAAAATACTCAGAGAAGAAATCCTTAATACTGAACTGTGGTTTGTATTGCTTTTATTGTGTGCCTTCCTTGCTGTCTTGTTAAAGATAGCTAACCTGCTCTGAGCTCTGTCCTTCCATGTCTAGACCATCACTGGTGGCTATAATTTCTGCTTCAATGAAAGCTTTAGTATCTCTGTCTTGTGGTATGGTTTCTCCCATGACCCCAGTGTAGGCACCGGTTGTTTCTCACTGGCAGACAGCCCTCTACGTGTTACCATTTCTTGCTATCATACCTCCCAGAAACAGGGGATCTCTCAGAAGCAAACACTAGTCTGACCAGCAAATCCTTAAAATGTCCACTTTCTGACAGTGCACATTGACATCTAAATACATGTAATGTTGTGACGTTGTCAGGCGAGTATCTTAAACTCATATGTGATGGACAGTGTTCCCAGGAAGGCCTGAAGTGGCAAAAAGGAAAAAAAAAAAAAAAGATGTTACTAAGGCTCAAGAGAACTCTTCCCTAGGTAATGTTTTTGTTTGCTTGCTTCTTAATGCAATGTTACTTGGAAAGTGTCATGGACAGATTAGAGTGAACCCTTCAAAACTGCTCTCTCACCATTCCGTCTTTAAGAGTGCAGTCAAACTTTCAAGGGTGCCAACGTGCAGGGGAACGTTTTGCTGTTAGCACCAGGGGCCCTGACGGCTGGCCAGCTGCTGCTTTGTGAGGAGCAGGTGCTTAGCAAGAGCCTTGAGCTCAAGCCCTGTGCAGGAGGCAGCACGAAGTGGGTTACACAGAATGATGTTGGTTCTGTCACCAGCCCGAGGAAGTTGAGTGCGCTTTATTATTAAGTTTCAGGGAAAGTTGATTGAGAAGCTTACTCATTTGTAAGCGAGCAGGGGAAATTCCTGTGGTGCAAACTGAGTGCAGATTGGGGATTCCTGCCACAAAGAGCCTTCATGGCACGCATGTTGGTATTAGTTTATTGCTATTGTTGACTGCGGGAAGGGATTAATGACAAGGAGCTGCTTAACGAGATAGCGAACACATAAGTAACGTCATACAATTCAGTTACACTCTCCTTGATTCCTCGGTTAAACACATTTATTTCACTGGGAATTCCCAAGGGTAAAATGAGTCACGGCAGAAACGACAAAGTCGGGAGAAAGCCTCCCCGGGTAACCACCCGCACAGCCCCTGCCCGCTCCGAGGGGCGGGGAGCGCCGTGAGGCGACGGGGAGCGGGCAGCGGCCCGGCGCCTGTCTCGCCTCCCCCTGACGGGCATGCGCGGCCGCGACGGAGAGCGCATGCGACTCGCGGGCCCCCGGCAGAGTGCCGCGCGTGCGCAGAGTGCCGCACCGGGCAGCGACTAGGGAGGGTGGGAGGGAAGGAGGGCAGAAGGGAGGGCGGGCGGCCGGCAGCGGAGCCCTCGCCGTGCTGTGCCGCGGCGGGGCACGGGTGTCTCCTCCGCCCCGGGGGGCCCCACCGGCGGCCGACCACCCCCGGTTACGACCGTGCCGGCGGCTCCCGCCCGGGGCAGTGCCCCAGTTTGCATCCAATCACCGCAGCGCGTGCACCGAGCGGGGCGTAAACAAGCCCCGGGAAACCCCCCTCCGCCCCCCGCTCGCCCCTCAGCCCCGCTCCGCGCCGCTCCCCGCGCCGCCCCGCAGCCTCCCCCC
>NC_048898.1:19484349-19549208 GCF_011077185.1 Oxyura jamaicensis
CCCCGCTCCCGCAACGCGCCCGCGGGTGCCGCGGCCTCCGCAGGGGGAAGGTAAGGGGCCCGCCGGGGCGCGGCTGCGGGCGGGGGGCGGCCGGCCGCCGGCCGTGACAGCGCTCCCGGCGCCGCCGCTGGGGCGGGGGCCGCCGAGGAAGTTTCTCCTCGTTAATTAACCGCTAATGAGGGAGCGGGCTGCGGGCTCGGGGCTGCCCGAGGGGACGGCGGGCGGTGACGGGCGCTCCGGGAGCGAGCCGTGGCAGCCGGGCGGCCGGTTACATAAGGTGCCGGTGGGGAGGAGAGGGACGAGCCCGCCCTGCCTTCCCTCGGCAGGTACCGGCCCGGGCGGGGAGCTCGTCCCCATCGCCGCGCCGCCCATCCCGCCCGAGGGGGCGGCAGCTCCCGGCACGTGTTGGGGGTGGGGGGTGGGGTGCCGGGCTCGGTGCTCATCGCGAATAAACGCTCCGGCAGAACAAAGTTTAAAGAACTTGTTTTTTTTTTTTCTCCCCCCCTTCCCGCCTCCCCCCCCCCATCCTTTATGTGCGCGGTTAGCGTGATGCGATGGATGGGGTGAATCATCGGTTCCGTGGAATAAAAGCAAGTGAATCACCGCGCCGCGCACACACGGCCGGCCGGGGGACAGGAGCGCGGCGGGGGGCGAGGGGTTGGCCTCGGCTCCCAGGGCACGGGCAGGGCCCGGCGCCCCCCGGGCTGTCCGGGGGTAGCGCGAGGGCTGCGCAAGTTCTGCAGCTCTCAGCGGCTGCTTCCGTGGCGCTCCGGGGGTAACCTGTTTCTGCCTCGGCTCCCTACCCTTCGTTTTCTCCACGTCCTCAAAGGAAGGATGCTAATGACGAGATTTAAGTGACGGTGGTATTCAAGGTGTTACTTTAAAATCAAATTTAAACAAAACAAACAAAACACAAATGGTACTGCACCGTGTCCATAGCCCAAAACCTGAGACAGATCCCAGATCCTTTTTATCTCGGATTGGTTTTGCTTAGTTTCATTAAGCAAAAATAGTTAGTCTCCGTTACAGGAAATAAATACTTATTTGGAAAACAAATTAAACCGGTTTGTTTAATAAACATGCTGGAGTTGTACAGGGATAGAGTTCTGCTCCCGATCTTCTTGCCTGTTGCTGTTTTAAATGGGATTAAGGCTGGGTGCTGTGTAGTTTTTCTTTCAACTCTGACTTGATTCCAGAGTTGAATTCCATTTTCTACTTTTTCTTGACATGTTTGTCTCTCCCTGTACAGAGGCAGGACTTGGAATTTTGTAAGATGAATTCCTCTCTTCTTGGTATACCTGCCAGTGCCTAGAAATGAAGCCCATGTTTATGATGGAGAAGTGGTGCTGTATAAATACAAGCACTCGGTTTTACAATGTAAAAGTATGTGAAGATCTTTGCGCCTCTTACTGGTAAACCGTTCTGTTGCCTTTGGCATTGGGTATCCTTTATCTAGCTGCCTGTGTTTTGTACCTCTAGCCATTCTCCAGACAGGAATGGAGAAATAAATCAGTCATGGAAAGGATTGATTCTGGTAGTTGTTTATGCATCACTTCAGCGTTCATTGTGTGGCTCTGAACGCCTCTCAGCCACGAGATTCTGAAGTTAACCAAGTTAATCCTGCGTGCGGCTGAACAGTTTTCTGAACAGATCTTCTTAGGTGTATTGGGTGGTAAAGCCAACAAACAGCAACAATATAATTTGAGTGCATTTAGATCAGCACTCAGACAGCACCCATCCTTTCTTAGTTAATTTCCTTAGAAAGAAGATACAAGCATACACTATGTATATATAGCATTATACATGCCTACAAATAGACCTCAGTTGAAAGCAGTGCAGCAAGTCATGCTGTAAGTGGACTCACCACTCTGCTTCTGCCTTTTCCCCCTGATTTCTATGCACCCTGGGCTTGAAAGTAAAAGTGAAAAATGCTAGAGTTCACTTTTAAGCCTGCAGAATGTGCAAAATGAAGTGAGATAAAACGGACTGGTTTAAGGTTGCTTCTGCGCAGCGCCATTTTTAGGATTGATAAGCAGCTTACTGTAGGACACGCAACACAACTTGGAGAACTGCGGAGGGCAATGCAGATAAAAGTGGAGTGTCTGAACTTTGTATGCTGGGTTTTGTTATGTTGGGATGCATAGGTTTTGTTCTTAGTATGGGTAATTTGTGAATAGATACAGTCTTATGCCCTTTTGTAAATAAAAATGGGCTAATGTTATAATGTTTATTTGAAATGAATAGTACTTTGCTCAAAAAATAGTTCACGGTATCAGCTGCTTTGCAGATTCTGTGCAATGAAAGACTGGTGCCTACAGCACCTTTGCAAGTCCTTCTCGCTATCTCAGCTGGAAATGAATGGTTAATATTCCAACTGAAAGAAAATAAATTAGATGCTTTCCTCTCCACAGTTTTTGCTTTAAAAACCCTTTCTAGACAGGTGCAGCAGTCTTAAGCAAAGTTTTGAACTACTGATGTGGAAAGAAATATTGGTGGTGCTGAAAAAGAATCGTTTCTTCAACTTCTTCATTGAAAACTTTGCACCAAGTATACGTCAGCCTGGCAGTCATTTGGTCCCTAGATTCTCAGTTAAAAACAGTCGTTGCAGTTTTGTATGAAGGCAAGTTAAATAAGATAGTTAATTTCTATTAATAGTCTCAAGTAGGATTCTAAAATATTAAGAAAAATATTAAGTTAAAAAAGTTGACACTACAAAGTTCTATCTCTTTCTATCGCTTTTGTTATTAGACTTGTAGCTAGTCTATTCTTGAATGCTGGTCAACAGTACCTTAGATATTTCCTAGAGGGATGCTTATTTCCCTGATGGTTGCGTTTTTCACATTACGTTTTTTCCAGTAAATGTAGTGTTATGGAAAGTACCAGCTTGACAGACTTTGAGACTGAAACCCTCAATGAGCAGAGCAGGTGCAGAGCAGGCAGCAAACTCCACCGTGCAATGGCAAGAGTGTGCGCAGCTAGGTGCACGTGTGCCGTTACCTTTTCTTAGTTTTGTTGTTTATAAAATAACTGTTGTTGTTTATAAAATAAAAACTATCTGTTGCCAAATGCAGGAGTCTTCTGGAATGAAAGACACATAGTGTTACTTGACCACTATGGACTCAACAGCTGTCACTATTAGTTCTTACTTGTGAAACAACCAAATTTGACTGGCTACCTAAAGCTGAAACCATTTATTCCATTTTTAATAGCTGAATTCATCAATTTCTCAGCAGCTTTCCTAGCATCGGGCCAAATGTTCATTTGCTACTGGTCATCAGCCATTTATTTTCTGTTGTGAAAGTATCTTCTTCCTTTGTTGGTCATTATTTTGTATGGTTTTAGGTTTGGATGAAATAAAATTTAGCCTGCTAAATTAGCCCGCTAATTTGCCATAATGTTAGTAAGTATCCTATTTTCACAAAAGACCTAATAAGGAAAAGAAGACTCTTTCTCAGAAGAGGTTAAAGATGAGAGTAGAAGTTACTGGGAGGATCTTCACTTCCTTATGATACCTTTGTTTTACAGACTGCTGCAGCCCTGAGAGGGAGGCTTCACTGGCCTTCAGTTTGTTGCAGTCTGTTAGGGTTCAAGAACTGCTTTTCTACATTTAATTTTCACTGACAGTTGAGTTTGCACTAGTTGTTTGGTTTACAGAGTGTACATGGGCATTGGGCAGTGACTGCTGAAGAACCATGTTTAGGTGTATGCATTTGTGTGTACAAGTTTATACGTATACAAACACACAACTTTAACTGCAAATGGGCTGCCTTTGGTGACCCCTTGTGCACAGCTTCAGTACAGGTTCTTCCACGGGGAGGAACACCACTTTGCAGTCACACTGCTTCAACTCAAAGCAAATTCTTATCAAAACGAACAGTTTCTACAAATTTATTCTCTAACATAGATGTATCAGGAAATAATGTTGGGACCTAAATGGTGAAACAGTGTTTTTTTCCTGATTCATTGGTATGATTCATTCTATGCATATTATTGATGGCAGCTTTACAAAATTATTTTTTGACAAAGATGCATTGTTTCTGGCAACTTTCTGGCAATTATTGACTTCCTTAGAAAAATCTATGGCTCTGTGCATATGGATAGCAGACAGATGAATCAGTGAGTAAAATCTGATACCAGCAGGGAGGGTCGTAGTTTTTAGTTGACGTAGAATTTCTTACATCCTTTTTCTTACTTCCATCTTCCCAACCCCACCCAGCACATTTGTTTAGCTCACCTGTTACAGCTTAGTCTTTGTCCTGTGAGCTCTTGGGGAACACTTTGTCACTGGTGCTGTGTTTGTAACTTTTGCAGCACTTTGGTATCTTGGTTGATTTGGCTTCCAGTCTCTATGGAAATAAGTAATAAACAATAGCTTCCGTCTGAGATGTTTTTGCTTAAATCTTTAGTGTGTTCCTATCCCAGTTCAACTAAAAACCCAAACAACTGTTTCGCAGTTTGAATAGGACTTTTGTCTGAAAACCACCACTATAAGTAAAATACAACTTTAAATAGACAACAGTATGAATGAAGGAGAATAACAAATCTAAATTCACTTTTTTTGTGACTGTTGTGAAGCTCCTCTGAGGGAGCCCATGAATGCTACTAAGAGCAAACTTAAGCTCTAGGAAAAATAAGACTTCAGTTTTGTTTTAACGTAGTTCAGCAGGAAAAATCTCACAGGAATTCTCAAATGTGATGGGTGTGGAAACAGTCCTAGTGATGACCTTCTGCAAGGCACAGATTGGTTGTAATTTACTTATAATATATTTTCATGGTTTCTTCTAGTCCTTCTTAAATAATAAAAATATGATTTGTGATGTTCCAGTGTAGCCAAAATACCTTGCAGTGCCCTGAGTAGAAGTTAGTTGAGCTGCAAACTTGGAATCACACACTTCTTTTCATACCTGAGCTTCCTTCACAAAGATGTGGAGCTAGAGACTGCCTGCACTGAGTACAGACAGTTGAAATTGCTGCAGCTGACTGTTTCCATGAGGAACCAAATGGTATGGTTATAAGTTGATGACACGGAAGCAATTTATCTTCAACTTGTAATTACAAGGGTGATTTCACATTGGCCCTGTATCACAGTATAGGGAATATATGGATTTACAACCTAGGGTTACCTGGTACATTTATATTAATTTCTCTTTACAGTGGTCCTTGAAAGTGTTACTGTTCATAGATTACTTTTTATAACTAGTGTAATTGTTGTGTCGCAGTTTGTCAGTACTAAAGGATTCCATTTCACCAGCCAAAGAAAAAAATAACCAACTGAGTTTGCAACAACTGTGAACTGGTAGATACATGGTCATAGAGATGAATTTATGACTTTTAATGAGACAGTGCAGAAGTAGAATATACAAGATTTTTCTTTAGAACTATAAAATGGAACATTTTAATAAGCGCTAACATTTGTATTTCTTTAAGTTTATACCATCGTATAAGAAATCAATGTATTTTAGTATGCACTTATACTGATAGTGTGAATGTATGAGAGCACACTTGGATTAATTATTATTTTCATCTGCCTACAGACATTTCATTTTTGCTTTCATTCATTTAAATGTGGTGTTTATTCATGGAAGTAAATGCTCTTTTACATATTTTTTTTGTTGTTTGAAAAATAGCTATAAGAGAAGAACATAGGCTGTAATGTGTGTTCTGCCCCAGCTGTTTTGTAGCTTTCACTGAGCAACCTAACATGAAAAAGCTGGTGTTGTGGAGCAATCTCAATTTTTAGTCTTGGCTTTCTCCTAATCACTACATTTTTCACACTTTGTGAATTTGTGATGCAGAAAGGAAGTACCTGAAGATTTAAAGTATTTGTAAGGTCATAATTTCTATTTTAGCTTTGTCAGTACGGTGATTGCACTTACTGGTCTTCATCAATAGTAAGGTTTGAGTACTAAAAGAAGCTCTCCAAATGTTAACATTAAGTCTCCTTAGCAGTTGCTGACATAGTAATACAATGTAATACTGATGACATGACCTATAAAAAGCTATTAATTTCCTGATTCTATGAAGCTCTTTGTAGAGCTCTATGTAGAGGCACTGGAGTTCCTTTCAATAGCAGGAGACTTCCCATTGTGCTTCCTAGTTCTGGTTCTTCTTTTTAATGATACTGGTAAAATACCATCACCTGATTAATTTAGTTTGGATTTGAAGGGTTGTTTGTTAGGTTATTGCATTATGTGTTCAGAGTCCCTCAGAGAAATCAACACTTTCCTTTGGGATGTAAAATGTGTCAGGATTATCTATTTATTTAAGTTTCTTAAATACATTTTTTCAGATTACTTTTTGCATTGAGTTGTATCTATTGGAATCTTTGTATACTACCAAAGCACATTACAATAATAGAATCCAAACATTAAATACTCTGAAGACAGATTTCAGTGCTAGTTACCACTTATCAGATCTGACAGATAAATTCTCTCTGCCACAGAAAAAGTAGTTGATCTTGAGATAAAAGAAAAAAAGTCTTGAGGTCTTGAGTCATTTTTAGAGAAGCCATCACCACTAATTAAAGGAAGTGCAATTATATTTATCTCTTCCCTCAAGAAGAAGAATAGAATACATAAGAAACCAAGCTCTTGATTAATTTTATACTGAAAACACAGTTCTTTTTTCAGATGGAAGATCATCTCTTAAATAGCCAATGTGTGGATTGAATGAAGTTAAAGATGTTTCTTTCTTTCATGATTTTATAAAATCATTATTTACTTTTTTGAAGAATCATGAGTAGTAGCTGCAGAGACAAAAGATCCTTTGTATGTTATAAGTGATATTTTGACTAAGTGCTCTTGGTTGATTCTGGCTGTAGAATTTCCCTGCTTACAAAGTGATTTTGAAGGGCTGCTTAATCAAACCAATATTTTTCAGCTTTCTATCAGAACACTTTTGATATATTGCAGATAAAGTAGGTTTTCATGCTTTCATTCCACATACCAAAATTTGCAACTGTTTTGTGCGGACAGTGATCACAGCATGCAAATGGATTTGTTTTAAATAAAGTACTCAGTGACAGTTGGTGCCTCATGCAGGCAAGTGTTTAAAATCTACTATTGATATGTAACTTCTTTGTATTCACTGCTGAAAATTTGGAACATAAATGTGTTTGGGATTGGTCTACAATTCAAAATTTCCATTAATTGCAGAGGAGCTTTTCCGGTGAATTCACCGTGAAGCTGGAGGAAACGAGTGACAAACTTACTTAAAATAGAGGAGCTTTTCTGTAACACGTGGCTCCTCAAGTTATAATAGCTCTCGCTAGATCAACTAATACAATATGGAAACACAAATGATTGGGCATACAAGCCCTTTGGGTCTGAAACAACACCAGCAGACTTTGAACTAATGGTGCAGTTTCAGAAGATGTCTACTGTCACTGCTACTGAAAGAGGGAAATGCTATCTCGGACATTGAGCCCTAGCAGTCATTGAACCCTCAGACTGATTAAGTTAAAATACAAATGAACTTACAGATGGATCCCTTTTTTGGTATAACTGTCCAATAGATCAGCTCTGCTATTCAGGTAATTGTAGATTTAGGACAAGTTGGAAATAGTTGCTTTGAGTATATTGTAATTATGACAATCAGACAATTTGAGGGAAAAGTATGGTTATCGCCTATAAAACAATGAGAAGTAGAGGGAGAAATCATGAGGTAGTTCTTCATCATGGACAGAAAAAATGTAGAGGTCATTACTACGAGAACACAGAAGGCTCTAGCTGGAGGTGAAATATGGGAAAAGTATCATTGTGTTCTATGGGCAGTATCTCCACTAAGTCTGTAATTATTGCTATCTGGAAGGTCTGTGAGTCCTAGTTTCCAGGTTTAGCTTGCTGTGATGACATCTGAGAAGTGAGAGGTGGAATTTTCTGATGAAAAATATTCTCACTGAATTCTTTCCATCATCTGGGGTTCTTGGTAATGTGTGTGTATTTACAGTGGTAGAAGAACTGCATAAATAGAGCAGTATATATTGTGAAAGCAGTTCTTCCATATTTCACTAAGAAAATCTCTGGGCTTCCTTTCTTGGATACTTACTAAACTGCTGCACTGGAAATGCATTTGGTTCAGAGGGACGTGAACTGCTGGAGCAACTTAGGTGTTCTCTGAGTCCAGACCACTAGGTGCAGACAGACTCCGTGCCTCTGACTTCTTCCCTGGCAGTGGAGAACCCTCCCCACCACCCCCATCTACCTGTCCTATATGGGGGCTCTCAGGCACCTCTGACATATAAAGAATACTTTCAAAGACCTGGCGCAGAATTGCTGATAACCCACACCGCGTGGAGCCATACCAACTCAGCAGCAGAATTTCTGTGTTTTGGGTATGGCAGGGTGTTAGGTGGAAAAAATTGACAGTTCTAATGTAACTATTTTAAGGCTAAAGGACTAAAGTATTAGGATATTTATTAGTTTAGGCTGTCAGTGTGACCATAATTTATCCATTATGATACTCATAAATTCTGTTCTTTAAAGGCTTTCTCCCCGGCATCTTATTCACAGCACAGGTGTAAAGTGTGTGAGGAATTAATAATTATCGTTTGAGAGATTGGTTTTGCCCCAAGGTTGTCTATTTGGACAAAGGAGTGTAACAGACAAATTGGGTTCAGGGAGAGGTGCTAGTCATGCAGGTATACGTTTCTATGAAGAACTTGGGTGTGTTGTTTGGAGACACAAAGCTGCTGTTTTATTCCTTTAACTAACTGTGCGTTAGGGCACATCCATGTGATTTTAAGCAGCTGTAAGCTCCCGCCGCCTGAGCTTGAAGCCACGGGGCAGCTACCCGCCGGTGGTCAGCACAGTGCCCAGGCCGAGTGAGTGCCCGCGCGGTGGCTCAGTGCCATGGTAACACCCGCACAGGCCTTCCCTCAGCTTACCGCACCACTCGGCCTTGTCCAGCTGCGGGGGAGCCAGCTGTCAGGCTTCCTTGTCGATAAAACAAACGAGATTCAAGCACAGTACTATACTGGGAGAAACTAACCGTTGCTTCTAGAGCTGTGACAGCGATCTCATGGATGAGTTCTGAATGTGGTATCTGTGGGAAGAGACAGGCAGATTGGAGGAAAGAACTAATAATGTAACTGTGTGATAAAAATCCACAGTGCTGAAAGCTGGATGATGCAGGGCCTTCCTGTCCCTCAAGGAGTGGGGTGGCATTGCTTACTGGAGCGGCTGAGACTTGCCTTGTTCACAGAGATAAGCCTAAGCTTTCCTTGCAAGTGACAACGGGCAGTTGATTCCTGTGTTTTTCTACCATAAAGAAAAGCATCAACATTGCTGAGCATCCTGAACGGAGGAATGTCTCAGGAGCCTGTGCTGCAGGAGCATTTGGTAATTCAAGCTAGGTCAGACTGCTTAGAGCAGTACTGCTCTAAAAGTGAGTGATAAAATACTGGCATTAATGATTGCGAGTATTCAAATATTTGACAGGAGTGTTACAGGAACTGTTAAATTGCTTCCCATGTTCGTTTAGCTGCTAAACTATAGTAACTTTTCTTTTAATCACTCACTTCTATTTATCTTGTGGGCTGCACAGGTTTTAAGTAGTGGCTAAAAAGCCTGATACTCCATCATTGCTCATTTTATGATGTTAACATGAGCAACATTCACTTGGAAGTCACCAGCTCTGCATGCATCATTCCCTGGAGCTATACCAAATACATAGATGCAGTGATTCCTTATAAGCTATATAGCTGAATAGTGCAAGGATACCCAACTGCTGAATGCACAGTTGCTGTTCTTTTTTTACCATGTACCAAAATTAATCAGTCTAGTATAGCCAGAACCAGAGCAGAGCAGGAGCCCAAAAACATTTTGAGTGCTACTAATGTAGAGAGTAATCTCTGTTACATAATAGTTGCTTTAGCAGCTTGTACTTTCCTCTGGACCATGCACAGATGCAGGAGGAGATAGTTAGGCTGTTCTCTAAGAGAAAGGCAGAATACCAATTTGAAGTACCTTCATAGTTAGGAGGTCCCTGCAGGAATGAACTGCATTGTAATGAGTACTTAGTCATTAAGCCCAGTGGCCTCTGGCACAAATAATTACAGAGAGTCTTTTTCAAAGGTGTTTTCCTGTAAGCAAGTAAATGATAAATATTTTAAATCTGGGGAGCTTGAATTGCTGTCTGTGTAAATGTATGTTTACCATCTTTTGTTTTTTTAAGCCTTAAACTTGTGCTTTTCTTTGTAAGACTTCTATTTCAGAGTTAGCAAGGTTTCATATTCAGGGTTTGTTTGTTTGTTTGTTTGTTTGTTTTTAATGTACCTGCTTATCTCACAAATGCAAGGAGCCAACCAAAACTCCAGGTAGAAGATATATTTCAGAATAAGAAGAAACTTGAGTAAACTAAAAAGAAGTCACAGAAGGGTTGTGGAGCAGAATCTAGAGTACAAGTTCTGGTATGAAATTCTAAATATTTTCCTTGGAATTCAGGTCCCTGCTCTGAAAGGCAGACCTCACTGAATATGGAGTATAGCATGTAAAAGAGTTCCACTGAGTCTGTGCTGGCCAGGCAATGATTACTTCTTACTAGAAAAACTAAGTTTAAATGAGTTTAGAGTAGCATAGTTCCTACTCTTCTGTACAGGGTATCCACCACGGATACTTTTTTTTCATACTTTATCTAAAAGTTGAAGCATCTTATAGTTAAGAACAATTTTAGGTACGAAAATTGTCTACAATGATGGAACAACTTTCTAGTACTAGATTCTTTTCACCACTTGCATGATTTTGTTTTGGACAGATGAGACGTTTTCAAGAATAGTATATCTAGTGTAATTTGGCAGTAATTTATAAGGGTATGACGGGGTCCCTTGTAACACTTGGGTGTTTAAATTTTAAATGACTTTTTATCTTCCTTTATGGTGGGCAGTATTCAAAAAGTATATGGAAATAAAGCAACATATACCCCTGTAGCCCAGCAAAAGATAGTCTTTGGGTACAAGGGAGAGCTATGTACTGTATTTGTATAACATGTTGGTCTCAGTGCAGGTTAGATATGTGCTCCGCGTTACGGTTTTCTGTGAAAATACCATTCCCCATTTGTTCTATATTAAACCCTTTCCATTTATATCTTTATGCTCTTTGAAAATAAACATATAAAAGATGTGTTGCTTTAACAACTGATAAAACCAAATGCAGAATGGTCCAAGATCAGCTTTCCATAAGAGTTCTTTCTGAAAGAAGAGAGACAGAGTTGAGTGAATGTCTCTTATTTATTTTGCAAATAATCATAGAATGGTTTGGGTTGGAAGTAAGTAGAAGTAATAGATGCTTGGGAATCCTAGGAAGTCAGGATTCCTATCTTTCAGGCTTCAGTACAAGGAACAGCATTGCCTCCTGGTGTAATCTTTAATTCCCTATAAGAGATAGTTAGCTTGAAACAAGAAGTAGATTACATTTGCTCTGCAGTACACTTCAATTACTGTCAACATATCCTTGTTCTACCCAGAAACTGGAAAGTTAGAGCAGTGCTTGCAGTCTTACTACTTTGTGAAGAAGGTAGCTTTCTGCCTACCTGCTTATCTTCATGTACAAGCACTTGTTAGCAGATCATTGGCTTTGGTGAGGCATACAGATGTGATTCAGTGGTTTGCGCAATTCATGTCCAAACTGAGTATTCTGATTTCAACCTTCCAGAGGGGTTTTTTGTTTGCTTGTTTTTCTTTGTTTGTTTTTAACTAAAAAGGACAATGTGCATAGCATTTTGAGTGTGTGACAAAGTATTGCAGTGTTTATTTCAAGAGTCAAAAGCCACAGATTCCAGTCCCCCAAGAAGTCAGTCAACAATAGAGAAAATTACTTGTGACAATTTCTAATTTATGGCCCTTAAATTTTGATTTCTATTTTATACATACATTTTCTGTATAAAAACCTACTGCTATGTTTGGGGGGTTTTCTTGCCTTTAATGTAGTACAACCTTTTGGTGCTATGTGAGGACATTAAGAATATCCAGTAATGTAAATGGAGCTTTATGATTGATGCAGTAAACAAAGTTCTGCCTTGGGTTTTGTTTCATCTTTAGTACGTGGTGTTTGTAAATGGTATATTCATCTTGCTGAAGATCAGTACAGTACTAATTACACCGCGTGTGTCCTACACCACATCTTGGGCTTTATGCTTCTGTATAATGTCAAATATGAAATTGGTTAACAAACAACTTATAATGAAATGATAAACAAGAAGAAATTCAAAGTATTTTTCTGGAAAGCAAAAGTGTAGATAAATTATGGTAGTCATTTTTAGGTTAAAAAAAAATCTATAAACAGCTGTCTTATTCTCAAGACATGTTTTTCAAAAAAAGCTACAATTATCTGATGCAGGAATTCAAACACTGCATCTTCCAATAATTTTTAAAATGAAAGTGGTAATGATGAAACAGTATTAAGCATTTTAAAGATTATTGTGAACCTGTGGCTGAATTCTTTTGAACATATTTTAAGCAGTTTGTCCCACTGAATTTACTCAAGACTTGAATTAATTTAAAAAAATAAGGACTTAGGTTTGTCTTGGACACACATTTGTACTTAGGTCAGTAACTGTTCTGTTTCATTCCTTTTTCTGTAGAAAACAGTGTATGTAGTGTGCATTGCATGATAACTGGAAAAGTATTTTATGCTCAACTTTTTCAAAATAGATTGTTTATTTTCTTGAGAAAAGAGGAGTCTCTTAGATGTTTTGCCTAAATGGCTTATGTTTCCACCTACTCATGTCTAACATAATGTATTCCTTTCATAGAGAAATGAGATCTGAAGGATCATATTTGGCAGTTGTCTCTAGTGCAACTGAATTTTTTTGCTGGAGTCTCCTAAGAGTTTTGCAGGTTTACTAACAGTGCTGTTTTGGGAATAGAGCAAAAAGGTGCCTGTTATTTTTGTTGACATGGAAGCTGTAGATGTAAGCACTCTAGCATTCCTCATGTGAGCAGTTTCCATAACAGTCTTTGAATCTTGCATGAAAACATTATTCTTTCCTCATCTCTGCTCACGTCATTAGTGAAATGAATCACTGACTCCATCGTGAAGTAAAGAGTTCATGTGGATGCTTATAAAGTACTGAAATATTGAAGAAGACGGAGTAGGAGGTATTTACAATATGTAACCATCCCATTCTTGGAAGGTGCAAGGCAGGAACTAGAAAAAAGAATGGAAATGTGGTGTTTATATAAATATTTCTGCATGTGCAGTGGTCATCATGACCTAACCATACGCTCAGAATAATGTGACATTCAGGGGATTAAAATGCAGTCTTTGTGGCTTCAAGATTAAGAGGTTTAACAGAGCCAGAGACCAGAGGATCACTGCAGTTCTTAGTAGTGTCCACATGCTTCCAGCACATTTTATATTAGATCATGTAGTGTTGGAATTTTCTCACTTTGGAATTCTTACAGTAGTTAGAAGGACTGATGCTTTATCTGCCCAGAGTTATCAATGCACTGTGGACACTGGTGGTATCTTTTACTTCACATCTTTCCTCCTAATTGTTGAGAGATTGTGATACTTGTGCATGTGTGGCATAAGATCAGGCAACTCCAGTTTACAAGTATACTCCTAACCATACTGCATAGAGTGCAATGATGAAGATGTTATCTTTAAACCTAGCTGCAGAGTATAATAAGTGTGTATGCTTGAATCTGTAAGAGCATTCTTCTATTTGGCACCAAAAGTATTTTCAGTTAATTACAAATATAAAGTGAGACAGTATTTCTGCTTCAGCTATTGTTTATTTTAACTGCTGCTTTGGAAATGAGCCTAACTGTGCATTTTTATTTCCTTTTTAATAATGAATGTGTAGCCGTAAAGTAGTCTATCAGTACTTGATGTGTATTACCCAACAACTTCTTCATCACAGCAGTGGTAAAAGTACATTTAATTACATCATAGAGACATAAGAGTAACTTGTTTCAGGAAGTCATAGAGGTCGCTGTGTGGGATTGGGCTGTGTAAATAGCAATATTCACATTCATGAGATGTTTGTTAATAAGAAAAAGAAAGATGAGTTGATGGGTCTGATTCTTTGTCATCTTAAGTGGTCATTACTCTTGCTTAAAACTGAATGCAAAAATGCAATCAAAGCACAATGTTCTGTTTCATTTCCATTTTGCAAGTGTATAAAATTACATATATGAATGCACAAACTGGGTAAGGTACTGGATAAGGTATGAAATTCCCAGCTTTTTATCTTCAAGTATTTTACCTTGTAAAATGTTATGTACTTGTCTCCACATACTGAAAAAAAAAAAAAAAAAAAAAAAAAGTGAGACTTAGCTTTTAATTCCTTAGTGGTACTGTTCTAAAAGTAACTGCAGATACCTTGATTATTTTCAGGATTTAGTAGTATCAATAGCAATATGAGGCAACGTGTAGGTTTAGTGTTCAATATGACTTTTATGCAAAATAAAATTTCTCACCTCAGAGATTAGGTGCCTGGTTTAAATCCATGTCAAATGAATGTTCAGAAGAAGAATGGTGTTGTGATTAACACATTGTATTGGAATTTGAGAGTTGGAAGTTTAATTCCTAGGCAGTCATGTCTGACTGTGTGGCTGACATCAGAAATTTCTTAGGAAACCACATAGAAGTATTTTGCTCCTCGTGTAAAACAGGCTCAAAAAGGCATCCTTTTCTTCATACAGTCTACATTGCAGGCTCCCTAGAACAGACGGACTCTCAAAGCATAAGTTTCCACTGCAACTGAAGGAATGTTTGCTGAATGGATATATTGGTACCAAGCGTAATTGATACAGGTTTGTTAAATTGCATCAAAAATAGTGTCAGGTATTACAGTGAATGGTGCCCAGCTTGTTCTGGATCCTTGTGTGAGTAGGATGTGCTCATGGACATTCCTTGTGTTCACTTCCATAATTACTGGAGCTAGATGGATCAACAAGTAGATCTGCTTTTTCCTTCCCAACATTTTTTTTATTTTGATCAGCTTTTTTTCTCAGGACTATGTACTTTTACTGTTCTGCATTGTTCTAGGGAGCTTACTCTAATGGTAAATCTGACCTGAAATTGTTTAGCATATACAGTGGGTGTTTAATAATTTAAAGTTTCTAGACATATCATGGACCTCATCCTGTTTTTTTTCTTCCTCATCAGGTGGTCTATAGCAGACACTCACCACCTACAAGTATTTGGGGAGTGCAAAAAAAAAGTCTTTGCTCCACTTTAGCATAGAAAGGCAGGCAAGCAAAGAGGTCAGCGGGGCTCTGAATTGCAATAAGCCTACTATTGGCAGCAGGGCTGTTCCTAGTTACTTGTTTTCTGATGTTACTTCTCAGGGAACAGCTGATACTTCCAAATGCTTTTAAGCAGTCCTAGATTGCATTAAGTAGCCCATAATGAGTGTGTGACTATTGCTAAACTGATACCATTGGTAAGCTTGTTTACAAATACGCTGATAGAGCATTCCTGCCTTTAACAAATGTACAGATTTCTTTACATTTGGAGTCTGGGATAAACTCTACTGTGTTTAGAATGATTGATTTCTGAGCTCATTGCCACATCCGTTATTGGGTATTTTACTGTAAATTAATTATTTGGTACTTTTAGCTTCAACTGTGTTTTAACATAATTTTTATCTGCAAATTGTTTTAAGTGTTTGTCAAGATGAACAGGACACAGACAGCTACATTTTGTGTGTTGAATACTAATACCTTGGTTTTGCCCTTCATGATTGTCATCAAGGTATAGGTTCTTCTGAAGTAAAATTCTCCTGTGCAATCTGCAAATGTCAGTTTATTATTGAATATTTTCAGAATGAATTGCCTGGTAAAATTATGTCCTGACAGCTCAAAGTAAAATACAACGAGAAGCATCTACATGTAGATGTAGACATAAATGTTCTGTTAATTAATTGTGGAAGTCAGGAATGCCTGCAGTTTTAGGGGGATTAGGAGAATTTTATATTCAGAATTGTGTTTTAACAAAATATTTGAAAATTCTACCCCCAAAATAAGTATTATTTTCAGAAGCTCAGAGGTGGAATAAGCTTCAGAATCTATGGTGGATGCACAGAAACACATACTTATCTTTAAGCATAAATTGTTTTGCAATCTCAAGGCCAGAATAGCTCGCAGAATCACAGACAGCTTGGAGGGACCTCAGGAATATGTCTGGCCCTTCGCCTCTCTTCAGAGCAGGGACAGCTGCACCTGGTTGCTCAGGGCCTTGTCAGTCACATTTTGAAAATCTCCAAGGATGGTGACTCCACAGCCTCAGTGGGCAAACAATTCATTCCAGTGTTTGTCCACCCTCACAGTAGGAAAAAAAAAAAAAAAAAAAAAGAAAAAAGAAAAAGAATTGGTTTAGGTTTAAGTGGGATCTCCCATGTTTCAGTTTGTGCCCACTTCCTCCTGTTCTGTCACTGGACAATACCGAGAAGTCTCTTGCTCTGTCTTATTTACTTCTCCCCTCATTTATACACATTGATGCGATTCCCCCTGAGCAAGGCTAACCAATCTCAGTTCTCTCAGCCCCTCCTCATGGAGGGGATCCAATCCCTTAATCATGTCACCAGCTCTTCAGGCATTTTGAGGATGAAAGCCATAAACAGAGGGAGAAAACAATGTGGTGGAATAGCAGTTACCTTTCACTCCTTACTCTCAATATGTGTGTCCTGTCTGATCATTGTTACCAACGTTTGTGGCTTTGCAGAAAAGACACTTGTGAAAGAAGTAGGTGGGACCTTCATCATTTTGTGCCTGTACAATATAAACTACTTACAGTATTTTTGTGAGTGGTCACAAGTTTGTTATTCTTTGGGCACTACGTAGCATTTAAATTGGGTCCTGTTTCCATCAGTGCCAGTGGTTTGAACAGTAGTGTCATTGACATGTCATGTAGGGATGCTTATTCTAAAATTTAATAATATTGCCCTTATTACCAAGTAAAAACTGTGTTTCCAAAGTTTTGGACAGGTGGATCTAGACTCAACAAACGATGGAGCTACTGATTTCTTTCATTAAAATAAGTGACCATATGTAATTTATATAGTGCAAAACAATACACTTTCAGTTTATCTTTATAATACTCTTTGTCATTAAACTTCCCATTAATTGTACCCAAAATCGTAGTCTTCAGAAATCTTACTGAGTCTCTTTGTACTAAAATTCATTAGTTTATCCTATTTAGTAGGAAGTGGTTTTGATACTTGACCTTGAGGGTTTTCAACTGTTCTTGCTTTTATTTATTATTCACTGATATTAAAAATGGGGTGGGGGTGAGGAGGAATTGTTTCTCTTATACAAATGAGGACACCAACAGATGCAATGAATAAATTTGTAGAACAGATTTAAAACATACTGGATAAAAGTGTAAATTGGCTGTCTCTGTTTGAAGGTACCTCTTTCTGATGTATTTTGTAACAATGATTTCTCTCACAATTTCGGTAAGTTGCTGCTTAGTAGAAGGCATACCCCAAGCACACATATTTTAGTTCATGACTGATGGAGGGCTATGATGGCAGTAGCATTTCTGACAAGTTTAAAAGGCACAAGGATAAAACACGAGACAGCATTCCAGATTTCTCAGCAGGAAAATGTAAATCTCCTTAATATTATTCCTACTGAGCTGTGGCAACTAAGGTCTTGTATTTAAATGTGAATTATTAATTAGACAGCATGATGATGATAGGAGCAGGATATGTTACATGTATCAACAAGTTCTCATAAGCCTGCCACCTTGTCAAAAATTCATATTCCCATCTATGCATTTGTGATAAAGGCAATATTTAAGAGTATTATGTGTTTTATTCATAAAAGCCCACCAAGGATATTAGATTAGGAAATGGAGTGAGATTTGCTATGCAAATAGAAAGGTAAAAACTTCTAGCTTTAGGCCTACAGAAACTAAACTTACCACAGCGCTACACAGTCACATCTAAAAAACTGAGCAAAGTTTAAACAGGTTGTAGTAACTTAGAAGGGTCAGATATGGTATGATACCTTCAGCATAGTTTATATGAAATATAAATATAGTTCACTTGTCGTTTAAGTATAGATACTTCTGCAGGAGAATGCCGTGAGGCTTTTTGCATGCGCAATGCTAAATAACAGCTTTTTGAAGAGGAGATGAGGATCTCTCTTTCTAAATATAAATCAACAATCTTAGTAGAACGATCCAGTTTGAGCATTTGTCAGACTTCATCAATAAGTGCCATTAGATATTCATGAACCCAAACAGACGTTATTGTATTTTATTCAAATAAATGTATCTCTAGAAGGGCTGTGCCTGTACTAGTGTGCTTATAAGCACAGATATTTTTTTTTTTGACTCAAAAGCATGTAATTTCCTGACGTATTACCTGCATTTCTTACCGTAATTTTCTTCCTACAGAAGTAGTTCATGATCCTGTCTAGCTGATGAGATCGTACAAGTTAGTAATTGGAGAATGAACTCCTGCAGACAGTACAGCTTTTTGAAAGCAGCATTATGTATACTCTTTGTATTCTGGGAGGGTCTCAGTCTTGCTCTGTCCAGAGCCTAAAAAGAGAGTCCAAAACTGCCACAGCCTGCTCAGCCAGAAGCCACGGGGTCTCGTTAGCACCACGCTGAGCCCAGACTTCTAAGCATCACAGAGAGGCAGCTTAAGATGCAGGGGTAATAAACATAGGCTCCAGCTCCAGGTTGATCTTATGCTCAGTCTGATTAAATACACATCAACCCAAAATACGCTGTTTAAATGTAGGCAGAGTCTGAAGACCATGATTTTTAATCATAAAATAAGATAATAAAAAAACTGCATATCTCAGAATTTTTATAAATAATTTCTTTCAAAAACTCAGGTGATGATTATGTCAAACATTGCTAATGCAAACTTTTATGATTTATTGCAGTCGTGGGAATAAAGTTAGGAAACTAGCACTGACAACTTCCTAAGATAATATGACTTCAGAACTGGCATATGGTGCCAAGTTAGGGGCTGAGGAGTGATTGTTCACTTGAGAATAGCTTCTGGCTAGAATCCTGAGCTTGTCTCACCCTAAAACTGGTACATTATTCAAATGAGGATTCAATTAAAAGTATCAGTTTGCCTAATCTTTTGCCATCAGTGTATTGGATACAAATTATTAATATTACAAGACAATGCTTTCAGTAAAATGTTATCTGGAGTGATTCTCGTTTGTTAATGCTAACTTTTACAAATATCCAAAATAAATGAAGAGTTTCTATTTTTGCTTAAGCTTAGGGAAATGCAGCCTTTAGCTAACTCAGTAGGCCAACTTAAGGTGTGACTGTAGCGATATGATCAGATGGACTGGATCACGTGGAAAATGCTGCTGCACAGAGTTTGGCTCAATATATAAGCTAAACTGCTGTTAAAAAATGCCATATGAGGATGTGAAGCTGGGATTCAAGTATCTTGGTCGGCCCCCTATTTTCTCATAATTTATCCAGAAAAAGTACTCTCTATTTTAGGAAATTAAAAATGAAATTCACAAGTATCTATATTAAGTTTCCTCAAGTTAAGTCTACTGTTTTAATTGGCAAACAAAATAATGATACCCATGAACAAGAGAGTCTTCCCATGTAGTGGAAATGAAATGGAGTCCATCCAACATTGTGTTATTAAGTTGAAGGTTTTATACTTGAGAGGCCTGGAAATAGAAGTTCTGTTGAAATTCATTTGAAGTAGGGTACTTAACTTACTTAACAAACCCTAAGACATTTTAAATATCATTAATTTGTCTTGTGAAAGATGAGGAAATTTTGTTGCTACTTTTCTATTTGCTTTTGAGCCTCTTTGTTTGCTAGTTCTGCCATAATAACTGGCATGAGTAGCTTTCTTGAGGGTTGCTTTTGCTGAGCTTATTGGAGTTTTAAATTTGTTTTGACTTAAGATCTAGTAGCAAGTCTTGTTTTTAATTTGCAGTGCAAGTTGATTGCATAATTGTGAAGCTGTTTGACATGTGTGATACAATTTGATTTGCATTCCTGCCAGCTTTCAACTGTAAGAAACAAAATCTGTTAGTAACAATTTTAGCAGGAGCCATTGGAGGGTTCTTACAGTTTGTTTTCCATCTCCCAGAGACTGAAAGATGACACTCTTTTAAAGCTATTTGAACACTTCATATTATTGTTTAGTTGAGCTGTGTGATATGTTGATGTGAGTGGCTTTGATATTTTCAGGGAAAAAATACTGAAAACAATATAGTACATGTGTAGATAGTAAACGTGCAGTATAGCATGGAAGAAACATGATGCTGCTGGAAACAAGGATTTAAAAAGTTACTGAAATATAGCAAATAGACATTAGGAAGTCTTGTGGGAAAGCCCAGATTTTGCTGAGAACTGATTAGAAGGCTTGGAACATACAACTATACTGATAGAGAGCTGCTTTGTCTCTGGAAGGATACGTATATGGAGCTGACAAAGAATTCTCCACATGACCAACAGATCCTGGAAATCTGTGGAGGAGGCATAGTCTTGCTGGTGCAGACAACAGCTAAATTCGGGCTGGCCTATGCATGTTGCAGTGCTTGAGTGCTTCTGATATATTTATTCATTTATTTGCCCATTGTGTAGTAGCAGGGGGACTTGAGATAGCATTAATTCCTGAGTAGATTTTCTTTGGAAAGTCACAGAATAAGCAGTTGATAGTGTTGCAGAAAGCAGAGTAAAAGGAAACTGAACTGGCTGAAGCATATAATTGGATAGCAATACAGGTAAAATAGTTAAAAGTATTTGGGATTATACAGTAGCAGCAATGGCAACACAGAATGATTGCTGTGAGTTCAGAGACTGACAAACTATGCAGCAGAAGTGAAATAACTGGCCAATAGCAGAGACTAAAAAAGTAATTCTGACTATGCAAGACCTTTGTGGTACATGCAGAGCAGCTGATTAAAACTGGGTCATTTCAAATTATGTGTTGTCTTTAAGCCATTACCAAGGTGTGTGACCTTTACTTGTCCCAGGTATTTACACAGAATTGCTATGAATTTATGTGAAACATGGGACTATACAGCACTGCTTTGGTCATTCTCTGTGGTTCCCCACAATCACAGGCAACTGTGAAATAATGCCCACTTCACTTCAGTCTACAGAGCCACAAGCCACAAAACATTTTTTCAATACCCTGAAAGAAACTAAAGGTGATGCAGAGGAGACCAAAGCCCAGTGAAACTACAGTGTCCCAATAGGAAAAAAAATAGGAGAGGTTAAAGTTACTACCAGTGTTTTAGCTCCCAGCAGGTCCTAACCCCATCTCAGACCCCTGTTCTGAAACTGAGCACACAGGCAAGTGGATGCACAGAAACCTCTTGGTTGCATATCTCGTGTCTGTCCTGCTGTTGCATCACTCCCTGTGAGCAATCTCAGATGTTTCAAAGGCAAACTCGCCGCTCCACCTTGTCACCAAAAGTCAATTAAGTATGAAGAGAAGAAAAAACACTGTTGTGGCACAATGCAAGGCTGTATACCATAGTGAAGAACTGCCTTTGAAGCCAAAATAATGTCAATATATTAGTTCTATTATTCATACCTGAGTAAATGTGTGGTAATTTCAAGTAAGCTCCCAGCAGGTCAAGGGAGGTGATCCTTCCTCTCTATTCAGCATTTGTAAGGCCACAACTGGAATGCTGGGTCCAGTCCTGGGCTCTTCAGTACAAAAAAGATACGGAGTGAGTCCAGCACGGTGCCACAAAGACGACTGAGTGGCTCACATCTTTCATGTGAGGAGAGGCTGATGGCACTGGGACAGCTCCACTTGGAGAAGAGAAGGCTCTGCGAAATCTTAACAATGTTTGTAAATACTTCATGGGAGGGAATGAAGGTGAGGGGGTCAAACTGCTTAGGCGAGTACATTGACAGGGTAAAAGGTAATGGGCACACAAATTCCATCTGAAATCAAGAAAGCACTTTTTAACTGCGATGGTGGTCAGTCACTGGAATGAATCGCCCAGAGGTTGTGGAGTCTCTGTCTGTGGAGATGCCCAGAACCCGACCAGACACAGCTCTGGACAACCGTCTCTCAGTGACCCAGCTTGAGCAGAGCTGATCTCAAGAGGCCCCTTCCAACCGGAGCACTTCTGTGAAGTTTTCAAGATATAAGAGTCATAAAATGGTGTTTCCATCAAATGGTAGAGATTCAGTATTCAGTGAAAGTGAATGCTATGACTTCCCTCTAGATGTCATTCAGATTGCTCTAAAATGTCTATTATGAAAATTAGGGATTTTTTTTTTTCATTATTTTCCAGACCAGACATTTCCCAGTAATTCTTAGGTAACTAAGGGTAACTGGAGGGTGATGGGACACTTGTCTAGAAACAGGCTCCAGGGTGGCTCTATAGGGATGTAAGGTTGTGCTCTTGTGGATTTACTTGCAGAATTAGAATTAGTCACCCATTTCAATTGGTACTCAGAGCTTGGCTGTATCGGCCTATGTTTATTTTCTCTCTGGAGTTTACTTCAGACAATATTACATCAAAAATGTCAGAGTTGCATTAATGAGTAAAAACAAATGTGTGGAGTTCACAAGTTCTTATGTGTGCTGGCTTCTCCTTTAAAAAGATACATTTTATTTGTATGAATGAAAAGAATTACTTTTTTATATTGGACAGTTAGCAGTTCTTGAAGCAAACCACTCATCTACTTTGATAATGCTTAGAAAGAAACCTTTATTTTTTTGTTAGACTAGCTCATGTATGTAAAGAAGGAATTAACATATATATATTTTAAAAAGTAATTACTGTATTAGAGGACACGGTACAAGTCAGTCAATAGTGAAGTCAGAGGTTTAAGAAACATAGGGAAATGAGAGCAGCTGTATTTTCATCACTGTCTTGAGGGCTATAATCACCCACTCTGTAGCACCACATTTGCTGTAGCTAATATATGATACATACTTACTAGAACTTGCTCAGTTTGTTTTGCTGATTTTCTCTCTTACCGTGAGGAAAATGACCACTTTGTTTGATTCAAACACTATACCTCTGTTCTGAACTGCAGTAAGCAGATCAGAATGCTCACATCATTTACATAGCCCCGTGTTTTTAAATATACGTATTGTATGCAATGTTAGGAGTTAACTACTTTTGAAATGACAATGAATTCATAAGCATATATTAATATAATTTCCTACCTCCTGATATAAAGTAGGAATAAGTATTTGAGGATCTTTGTTATGCTGCTTTCCTCAGATAATGAATTAAGAGCTTTTGCAATGCTTCTCATTTGTGCTTTATGTTGTGGTCTTGAAAGGTGCTGAGTGCCTCAGCTCTTTTGGTTTTCAGAGTTAAAAGTGTTCAGCAGCTCATAAATACAGCTTGGTGGCAGCAGGACTGAGCTCCTAAATTTTAGAGAGATGAAGCAAGAATGTGTCATACGTCCTTCACCTGGCATGCAACAGGTACCCCTTAGCAGAGAGGTATCAGTATGGCTTGTGGGAATCCCTACCCGGTGTATGTTTCCGAGTATCATGGCTGCTGTGCAATTATTACTTTATGGGCTACACATAATAATAACGATGTAAAACTGTTTTGAATGTGCTTGGATATAAAAGTGTGTATCCACTATTGTGTAAACACAAGCCTAGCTGATAAATTTGTTTAGAAAATCTTTGCTTTTGTTGTTGTTGTTGTTGTTTGTTTGCTTGTTTTTTGTTTGTTTGTTTTTTTCCAGTAGGGAGACTTGATAAACCATGTTTTGAAATCTCAAACTTAGAATCCAGTTTATTTTTTTAAAAAAGTCTTACTGGCTGCAGAAGTGGTGAAACAGCCAGGAGAGCATCAGCAGATGTTTGTTTTAAATGTGTAGAAGTTTAATAAGGCACTACTGTGCTCAGTCCACTCTACAAGCTTGGCCACTCCCACGCTCATTCAGAAATTGTCAACTTCTGTGAAACTGACAGAACATGACTACTGACTAACCTAGTCAGTTTTGTTAAGTAAAATGTTTATATGAAAAAGAAGCTGTATTCTCTCTCCTAGTAACACACTTCATAAGCTTTGTTTTCAAATGAGTAATGTCAATTTAGAAACAATCTTGCTGACTTTCAAGACAGTGCTTCCTCCAAGTTCCTCTTTCAAGTATGGGTACCCTCAGTGCCTTAGTTCCATTTCAGTGTTCTTTAAAAAAACACCAACATCATAGTTTGTGAAGATGAGATTTCTAAAACTAAAGAATTCCAAAGTTAGCAAGAAAAATAGCTTAATCTTTTTTTTTTTTTTTTTACATGCCTAAAGAAAAGACAATTTTAGATATTCATATTTTTCAGTTTTTCCCTGCATTTACCATCATATAAATATATTCTATGTTGAATATTTGTCCTTTTAGTGTTAAGTACTCTCTCACCTTTGACTGGGCAGAGTGTTTTACGGTAAATAATGCAAACAGTGGTCCACAATAGATGGGCAAACCCATCAAAGTACAACATTTTCTTAAGCTACAGATGCTTCTGCAAATGATTTTTAGCTTTTAAGCTCCTGTTCATGTGGTGGAGAAATAATGTCGTACAAGATGAAAATTTAATCTGGAAAAATTAAGCATTGTGTCAACTTACTGTCTGTGAGGTTTACCGTGCATTCGCCATTGCACTCTAACTAATGGTCACAGCTCCGTGCACCTGGCTAAGCCTGGCACTGGACTTTGTGAATGGAGATCTGCTGGAGGGTGAGGGCTTCGGAGGCAGGAAGGGTGGCCGGAGCGGGCTGCAGGTACCTGTGGCACATGCCCGAGGATGGAGGGGGACTGACAGGACAGGAGGGCCGCTGCCAGCTGAGGGTTTCAGACGCAGGACAGAGAAGCCAAGACCCAGCACGGTCTCAGGCAGCGTGAGGCTCCTGCAGCCAGTGCGGGAATTGCCTCATTGTATTCTTGTTATTATTGCTAAAACAAGTGTAACAAATTGCTAGAAATACTACAATTGAAAAATACCGCGGGGGCCCTTAGCTTTATGAATAATTTCCCGGTATTACGGCGTTTCTCTGCACGGAGGGCAGTCGGCGGATGGGTTTGACGCCGGAGGCAGCTCTCACGCGTGCCGAGCGCTGCTCCGGCCGCTCCGTCGCGGGGAAGCACATGGACCGGTGTTTACAGGCTGCGGGCCTAACTCGTTCACTGCTGCCCCTCGAGAGCCCGAGGGGGCCGGGCAGGGCGCTGCCTTTCGGCTTCACCTTTCCGCGGCCAGAAGCAGCCGAGAAGCGGCAGCGGGGCCGAAGCGGGGCAGGGGGGAGCCGCCGGGGCGCGGGCTGCGTTGCGCCGCTCCTCCGCTTACCTGCGGCCGCCCTGCCCCTGCCCCTGGGCTCGGCGGCCGGGGGCTGCCGGCGGCTCCCGGCCCCGCAGCGGCGCTGCGGGGCTCGGCCGGGGAGCAGCGCCTGCGCGCCCGTCCCGCCCGCCCTGGGACCGGCCGCGGCAGCCTGGCGGGGAGGGAGGGAAGGAGGGCGGGAGGGAAGGAGGAGGGCTCGGCGGGGGCGGGAGCCGCACGCCGTTTCCCTTTCTCTTTCGCTCGGCGGCCGCCCGAGGCCGCGGGGCTCCGCCAGGTACGGCGGGGGTCGGGGAGGCGGCGGGGGGGCGCCGCAGGTGCGGCGGGACCGGAGGGGACGGGACGGGGCGGGCAGCGGGGAGAGCGGGGGCTCGGGGCGGCGGCCGCTCCGCTGCCCCCGGGGGAGGGCCGGGCCGCGGCGCTGCGCTGGGGCGGAGGGGCGCGGAGGGCAGGAGGGGACGGAGGGCAGGGCCCGGCCCCTCCCCGCGGGGCCTGCGGGGCAGCGGCGGTGTGAGGGCGGCGGGCCGGCGGCGTGCACCTGTCAGCGCGGCCCGGCCCGGGCGGCCGCGGGCTCGGAGCTCGGCCGGGCCGTTACGTAAACGGCGACCCGGGCGGCCCCGCCGAGCCGATGGTGACGCCCGGCCGCCGGGGAGTCGCGGCGGGCAGCGCGGTGCCCGGCTCACACCGCTTCTCCCTCCCCACGTGTGCCACAGGTATGGGAGCGGCCGGCCTGACGCAGGAGCCCGAGGCATGAGCCATGGTCCCCTGAGAGCGCCCGAGCAAATGCCCGGAGCAGCCCCGCCGCACGGAGCAGCGCCGCAGCTCTGGTGAACCGCGGGCGTCGACGCCTCCCGGATTTGCTCCGCTGGCCCAGAGCGTTCCGCCAGCCTTCCCTGCCCCACGAATGGCTACTCAGAGGAAGCACTTGGTGAAAGATTTCAATCCCCATATCACCTGTTATATCTGTAAAGGCTATCTCATCAAGCCAACTACGGTAACAGAGTGCCTCCATACCTGTAAGTACTTTGCAGAACATCCTTCCTTCATCAGTGATGCTTCCTTGAAGTTTGATTTGATGCTTGATTTGATCTCTGTGCAGTTTCTGGTGGGTTGTCCTGGACACTGCTCTGCCCTTTGGGTCATCTTGAGGCCATACCAGCTCCCCTTAACAAACCGCAGAGTGTAGATGCCCCTTTCCTTTCTCCCAAGCTAGTGGTGATTCTGCTGTCTCCAGTTGCCGTGGCCTGGCTGATCAGAGCAGGATCATTAGGCTGGGTGTGGTATTTTGATAACGTAGCTAGTCTGCCTTTGAAACTTAAACTGCTGTATCTATTGGCAGTGAGCGTTATGCATACACTAGTTGGTCAGTACTAGCGCGCATCTCAGTGGCGTTCCATGGCACACTGAGTAGAAATACTTGAACATTGACAAAATATTTAGAGAGTAGATCTATTTGAAATTGACTCAGAAGAAATTGTTCAGGTTGTCTTCTGCTCCTAATGCTTCTAAAATACTTGTTTGTATGAATTATATTAAACATATGAATGCTTGTATCAGACTCAGTGGGCTCACTTTCATAAGTGGAATTACTTAGTTGCACGAATTTTGTAGATTTATTCCCAACTGTAGAACAGTTCACTTGGACTTTCTTGAGAATTTGGCATATTTCCAAAGAAAAAAATTGAACTGTCCTAAAAAAGAGTAAGGGGAACTACGTGTTTTCTAGTAGACTTCCCATTTTTAAACTTATTGTAAATACCAGTTAAAGCCTTGTCTTAGCATTTCCTGTTGTTTTTGTGCAGTGTTGTTCTTGTAGTTGTTATTGTCTTCATTGTTATTTTTTATGCTATAGTACTAAGTATATCAAGCCGTTTGTGTTATGGTCATTATTATATCAAGTACATAAAGAATTAAAACCTGTCATTCCTATATGTTGTTCATAGTAGAGAGGCCATATTGGTTATTGTTATTAGCTTTTGAGGAAAAATAATTTTTATTTTTTCTAAGTCTAATATCAGCTAAGGCTTATAAATTGTTTTGTGGTATTATTCTTCTCTTCTGAGTTATTTGGTGAAGGAGTTTAACTGCAGGACAAGGGAAGTTAAGCAAAGTACCCATATAATATCTTGAAATAAAATGGGGAGAAGTACATTAGCTATTATTGTATTATCTTTCCCTTTAAAGAAAGTGGAATAGTTTCAGCATTAGTTAATCTTTTTATGGTTGAAGTTTAATGAACAGTAGTAACTTTTAAAAGAGTAGAGTGAGGCAAAAAAAGTTGCATCAGAAATCAGCTCAGACTTAAAAAACAAAACAAAACAAAAAAAACAGCAACTTGTTGTTACGGAATCTTTCTGTTTATATTTTTTTGTTTATTTACTTTTACTCCCATTGCAAAACAATGGGAGTAATGGCAGGAGGAGCATTTTTTCTCAACAGCATCTGTTTCTTTTGTTCAGTTGTAGATTTTGAGCTCTTCCCTGAGTCAGTTCTCTTGCTGCCTTGTTCCCATCTCTGCAGCCAAATCAGTGGAAGTGAAGCTTGCTGACCTTCCATGTAGTTGCACAGGTCTTCTTGCACAAAGGCTGCCATGCGTTGGGGGTCATTAACTAGAAATGCAAGAAAGAAGATGGTGTTTCTTTAAAGCAGCTTACTTGCCAAAATATGAAGTTTACAATGATGAAAAGGAAAAACAAGAAACTTGTTGATACGGAAGCGTTACATCTGTAGAGGAAAAGGTGATATGTATGTTGCAGAGTTCAGGAAGATACTCTGGCAATTTATTTTTATTTTTTTTACAATTTGGCTTTGCAAAAATATACATATATATATATATATATACACACATACATATATATAGAGAGAAGTATAGTCATTATTCTTCAGTTACATCCAAAAAGTTATCACAAATTAATAACAATTTTAACTGTCCTTTGGTGCTTTGTCTTGTACTGCTGATTGCTGTGATTCAGAACAGAGTTGCATGAATAATGAAAATCCTCAGATATTAGCAGTTTAAGAAGGAGGATAAACTCATGGGATACTGGGAATACAATGTATTAGTCTGGACAAGATGGCAAGCCTGTATTGACATAGATGTTCTCTGGTGATCTTAGTAACTAATGTGATGAACACTCACCAAATCAGTTAGTGGTTAATTCACATCTGGGTTCACTGATCACATGTTAAGTAGTGAATTTCTGCTCTTAGAAGTCTGTGCCTTTTTAATAAACAGTGTTTCTGATGAGGTTCTTGTGAATGCTGGACAGACAATTGAACTCCACTATTTACTGGGAAGATTAAATGCAACTTAGGCATCAGTAGTGTAATTTTTTCCTGTTTCTTGAGAAGGAAACGCTAGTAATACTGCAAGAATAATGCATTATTCTACAAATTCACTGCTTCATTTCTTTTTTGCTACTTTTCACAGATGATTTTGCCATATGTACTGAGACTTTTTTTTTCTAGCCTGTTACATAATAGTCAAAGATTTTAAAGAAATACTAGTTGAAGCAGGCTAGATGTGAGCTAGGGAGTATGTCCGATTATCTGTTTCTGTAGTCACTTCATTGTTTAGCACAGTGTGCACTTACAAAGATTGGAAAATAAACTTTCCTCAGGAACATTCTTTAGTGCCCCAAAATATGTCAGACTGTTTATACAATTATAGAGATGCTGGTTGGAAGAGACATCCGGATGTTGTCTAGGCCAGCCTCATGCGTGAGACAGTTTAGTTGCCAGCAGTATACTGGGTCAAGCCATGGCTCTGAATAGTTGAGTTGTGAAAATTGGAGAGCTCTTCCGGTGCTGCACTGAATGTCTTACTAAGCAACAATTTGTGAGTGTTGACTGTTTGTTATACCATTTGCCACTACTAGGAAGAGTTGGTCTCCATTGCCATTCAGATAGTATAGGGTTATTTAGATCACCTATTAGCCTTGACCATGATTTGATTTTGGTAAACCTATGTTAACTATTGTTGATTGCCTTTTCATCCCTTGTATGGTTGGAAAATGATTCAAGGGACACGACATGTTGTGGTGGTTTTACCGTGCTAGGCAGCTGAACACCACAACCACTCTCTCACTCCCCCTCCTCAGATGAGGAGGGGAAGAGGTAAAGGAAAGAACAACTCACGGGTTGAGATAAGGATAATTTAATTAAAAGGAAAAAAAATTAAGGAAATATTATTAATTAAACAATTCAACTAAAGGGAAAAGAGGGAAAGGGGAAGAGGGATGGGGAAAGGGAATAACAAAGGGAATACAAAATAAGTAAAGGCTGACATTACTCTCTACTTTCCACAAATGAGCGATGCTTGACCACGTCCTTGAAGCAGGGCCTCAAGACACGTAGCCGGTGTTCGGGAGGAGGAAAGACGTTTTCACAACGAGAGCCCATCCCTTCCCTCTTCTTCCTTTTTCCACCTTTTATTGCTGAGTGTGACATCATATGGTATGGAATATCCCTTTGGTTGGGTTAGGTCAGCTGCCCTGGGGATGTTTCTTTCTCACTTTTTTGCCCACCCCCTAGGAGGGTCAGAGAGAGTCCTGATGCTGTGCCAGCACTTCTCAGCAGCAGACACAACACCGGTGTGATACCACTGCTGTTCTAGCTACAAGTGCAGAGCGCAGCACTGTGTGGGCTGCTGCAGGGAAAGTTAACATCCCAGCCAGACCCAGTGCACATGTTCTGCCATCTTTCTGGACAGTTAGAGGAGGCTATTTAGCTATAGTTGCCCCAGACACCCTTCTCATCTTTCTTAAAGGTGGGCAGAAGACACTACCCTTTTCCTGTCAGTCCCTCCATATACCTTCCATAACCACCATGATTATGGTGATAAGCTTTCATCTTAGCGAATCCTACTTTGCTTGTAGTTTTGAATATGTCCAGTTTTTGTATGTAGGCCTTAACGTGCTGCTCCCTGACTGCTGGTCATACCTCTCCTTCCCAAATTGTGCTGGTATGCATGGAGATCTGAGTTCAGCCTTTGGCTATGAAGACCAAGGCAAAAAAGACATTGAGGAACTCAAAACTTTTCAGATCTGTTCCTGAGTTGTCTCCCTCATTCGTTAACTGACCCACATTTTCTCGAAACTTCGTGTAGCTACTAGGCTACTTGTAGAAACCCCTTAAGTCCCTCATTGGTTTTAGCTCTGGCTGGGTTTTGGCCTTAATTTTGTCCCTAAGTACCCAAAGAATGATTTTATATCCTTTTGTTTTCTGTTGTTGTTTCCACTTCTTATATGTTTTCTTTTTGTGTTTGCTAATTATGAAGTTTGTGCATCAAGCAGCTTTTGCGCACTAGGCAGTTCTGACAATAATTCCCTGTACAATGGGGTAGTTAGCTTTTGATGTCTAAATAATTTTTATTTAAAAAACAGCCAGCCCTCCTGGGTGCCTCTCCTTGTAATGACTGCCTCCTTGGGAATTCTGACTAGCAGTGGCGTAAAGACGCTGAAGTTCTGAAACATCTCCTGAAGTTAAGAATCTTAATTCTGTTTTTCAACTTTATAGCCTTCCTCAAAATCCCAAATTCAGTCGTCTTGTTGTCACCGTGAGGCAAACTGCCACCTGTGGCTGTATTCATCACCAGCTTTTCACTATTCATGAAGAGCAAATGAAGTGATGCATTACTTCTGCCTGGCTCCTCTAGCATCTGCATTAAGAAAGTGTTAACCAGTGCAGTCTAGGACCTTTAGAAATACCCTTCATTCAGGAAAGCAACCAGAGATAAAATTTTCAATATAAAATCAGTAATCTTGCAATTTGAGTGTTTTTCAGATCTTGTTGTATGCTCCAGCTGTGCGTATCCTGTTCTTCTCCTTTACTCCCTGCCTGAAGGAGTGATTAATTCTGGGAGAGGAGATCCTTAAAAGAATTCAAAGGATGAGTTCTGACAAAAAATAATATCCCACAACTAATTAAACTTTCTCTTGTAGATTATTTTTAAGAAAAATGCAGTTTTAAATTTTATTTTGGTACCTTGGCAATCGGCATTCTAAAAATATCCTCTTTTCATTGAACAATATGTATCTGAAGATGCACAAGATATGTACTTTCTTGTTTGTGTGAGATGGCATACAGCACAGTCCTGACACTTGTATCTGTAAATTTCAGCTAAGTACAAAGATCTAAAAGAATGCATGAACCAGATATCTCTGTATTGGAAAAAGCAGCATTGTGTAGTATGCTATGGTTGCCAGCCAATTAGCATATGTCACACAAGCACTTTTATCAATTGTAGTAAATCATCTTACGTGAGTTTAACTTTTATTATGGCTCATCTAATGTGTCATAGTACAACCAGGAAATGCATGTCCTCATTCCACTGGCATGTGCAGCACATACCTCAGAATTCTACAAACTGTACACCTTTTGTTAATCTGTACCAGAAGTATTAAAGATACTTTTTTTCCCCTGAAGTGGTAAATTAAACAAAATTAAATTACAGATATATTTAAGGATTGCCTTTTTTCCCTACCCTTTCCCCCAGTGCTCAGACTTCATTGCGTTCTCTGCAACTTTGAAGTGACAGGCTCTGAAAAATGTTCAGTGTATCATATTGAGAAGAGGAAGATTATACTTACCATATCTAAAAATACTGTTTGATTATCTTCCTCCTACTAAGAGTATCGCATATCAGTTCATTATTCTTGAGTACTAGAATTTATGTGTATTTTTGACTACATTGCTATCAGTAAATCATATTTAGCCTTTATTAGGCAAGTCAGCATAGCAGCATAGCTTTACTTGAGGGAAAAAACAAAAGTTGTTTTTGATTGCTACAGTATTGATTTACAATTTCAAGTTTTTTCCTCGTAAAAGATGACCTCATGCTTTGTATTGGCTGTACAAATACTTGGTCCAGATCTTTATCTTTGTTGGCATAGGGAATACATCCTTACAGGACAGGCTTACGATTCATAATTCTTTATCATGTTTTGTCTGTATGTATTCTGCTCCAAGACCTGCTTACACTGAAGATTGCGTTCTTCATTAATCATTAGTCTCTTTCTTGAACCCCCATGGCTTTCAAGGCTGCCACCTTCTCTGAAAAAAGGTATAAAGAGAGCACATAAATATATTCAGACTGAGGAATTCAGTTCTTTTCCATAGATTAGTTTACCTTATAAACAGCTCTTTAAGTTAGGTTAATTTGGATTTTAGTAGGCTTTATGGTTAGCAGTGTTCAGTGTTTGGGAGGTTTAGGGAGTCAGTCACTTGACTTTGAGTAAATGTATAAGTTACCTATCATCCTGTGGCATAGAGTTCTTCAGAGCAATAGTGATTTCAAATTCCTTCTGGGTGTAAATTAAAGTCATGGTTTATACAGGTTCTGTTAGTTTGGAAAACAAACACAAAGCCTAGCCAAGCCATGTGTAAAATATCTTTACAAGTTGGATCAATGTGTCCTTTTCAAAGGATCACTGTCATCTCATCACAGACTTAAAGAACGTCTCTATCATGAATGAAGACAAGATCCCAAGAGCAAGCAGAGGGAATTAAATTCTCCTCAAAGAATTTCAGACATACCTTTCTTGAATCTCAGGGAAATGTTTTCTGAAGGAGGCTAGCACTAATTGATTACAGGAGAAAAAGAAAAAAAAAAAAAGGGGGGAAACCATTATTGCATTGATACCAAGCCAATGGTAATCGTTTTGAAAAACTTCTTGTGATATACTTTTTAGAGTTTCTATTTCAATATGTTTTCCAAATAAGATAGACTTAGGGCGTATCAGTTCCAAAATCAATATTGACCAATGCCAACAATGTTTGTAATATTTTTTTCCAAATTTTTTGTTCTTTGTCAGTTATTGAAAATTGGCATCAGGTAAGAAAAAATGAAAACATAGAGACACTGCTGATCCTACCAAAAAGGAGGCGTACAAAAAAATAATAAAGACCAACCCCTTTATTATAAGAGTTAACACAAGAGGAATTCCATTTCACTTGATGTTCTTCACTGAAACAGATTTATCCCTAAGCTCAGTTTTGTAAAGGCAAGTCAGATAAGGTCTACGATAAACCAAACACTTATGTTACTTACCACAGCAACTTTCAGCTGAATTTCCATATGGCCATTATTTGTAACTATATTAGACTTCATGATTTAATCATCATACTAGCTTCTCAGCTTTTTTTTCCCCACATACTTTTAAATTAAGTATCTCCAATTAATGGCATGTCCAAGATAATAAGCAATTCTTAACCCTGTAGTTCTCATCAGTGTTGTCATCACGTGCCAGTAATCGGTACAGTTTCTCCTGACAAAGGCAGAAACTGTATCTCTATCATCTCCATCTTTAGCATGGTGTAGATACCAAGATTATGAGATACCAGATGCTGCACTTTAAGAGCTTGGTTAACAGCAGCGTGTTTCACAGATTCCTGTGAAGCTTGGGCAAAATATGGTTATTTAGATTCTCATTCAAGTTGTCTAGGAAGTCCTTGTTCTACAACTTTTGTTTCAGACTTCTGCTTTCTTTGATTTCAGGCTTAATAAATTAATTTTCTTTAGACATTTGATTTATATCACCTAGTCCTAATATCTCTACATTTAATAGTTTCGGTGTTCTTTACTTCAATTACACAGAAGAGTTGTGCCCCCCTCTTCCCCACCCATTTTTTTTTTTTTTTTTTTTTTGTTATGAGAAAGAAAGTACCTCCTTTATTAATGAATGGGAAAGATCTACTTTTCTTCAATGAATTACTGTCATTCATAGCAATATTTCCCTTTCTAGACTGTCTTCAATAAAAAATCTTGCAAAAAATAAATGTCTCCATACAGTCTTGTTTCATTTCCTTTTATTTTTATTTTTATTTTTTTAACAGGGATTATAGTACATAGTATGGTATAGTATAAATTAAAGAGCCTTCGCCATCATGGTTTTGTTCCACATTGTCTTCTCTTGATCTTCCTGTTGTGTTCTGAGTAGGACCTTTTCTTGGTTAGCTTGTTTTTCTTTGCTCAAGAAGAGCAAGATAAATGAATTACTCAACACTTGGACTGCCTGTTTCAGAAAGAAAAGCTCATTTCACCCTAGCTTTCTCATGAACAGTGTATCAAAATTTCATATTAATCAGCCATACTGTTGTTTTTTTCAATTCAAATGATATGGCATGCCCTTGAGCCATTTGTGGGGGGAAGGGGGGTGTAATCTTCAGGACTATTCGTAGTATCTAAAAAGTAAAGGTACAATAATTAGTGTTTGAAGATAATAAGCAGGAATATTTTCAGAGGATATTGAATAATGTTGTTTGGCCAGCTAATGAAAATCTGTCTCTGTGCATTATAAACATTCAAACAGTGGTGTTGGCTGTTTGCGAGTAATTCAGGTGAGGACTCGTACGGCTTCTATTTGTTCCTCAGTATCTGTTCCTCTCAGTCATGTTAACAAAGATTTTATACAAATCTCTTTGTATAAAATCTATGGTCTAAAAGTTGTTGGGACTTGTGCTTTAATTTAAGCATGTCCTTAAGGACTGGCAGGGATACTTCTATGTGGGTGATGAAATTCTTAGTATTTTGCATGTATTCTACATGTAAGTGTATTGACCACTTAAAGTCTAAGGGACCTGATTTTAAAATCTTCATATGAAAATAGTGTAGTAGCAAGGTGTTTTGTTTTTGAACACTAGTTACAAAAAGAGTGTAGAAATATGAAAAAGTCTTTTAGGTACAGAACACAGGCTCACTGATCTTCACCAGGTTTCTTATCCTGGGGAAGTGTTAGGAAATACATGTGCAAAAACCAATTAGGTGCAGTAATGTAACAAATTATAAAAAAATCTGTGATATAAGAAGAGTTCTGTGATTACAGGTTCTTGTGTCTGTATGCCAGTGCTAAATACCTCACACCTCAAGTTTAAGAAAAAACATACTTGTGTCCTGAGGGTTGAACTGTGCTCTCATAACATCACAGTTACCAGCTCTGTTCTGGGGTCCCTATGCGTAGAGGACAGCACTGTGCCTCACTTACTGGACTTGTTTGGCAGGACTTCTGGGCTTTCTGAACTCTTTTTACCAGATCATCAGCAATTTGTCATGCATCCAGCACTGCTAGAGCCATTTAGCTTGGGGAGAGTGCCAAGAGCTAGTCAGAGCTCTGAAGTCTGCCTGTCAGACTTAAAGGGGAAAGTTCATTGCAATTGCAACCAAATCTATGAAGCTGATGTCCTTCAGTCAGTGTTTTAAACCAGTTTGAGGGAGAAAACAAACAAAACACCTACACAGAGGTTTAAAGTGTGTGTATTACCAGAGTAAGCTAAAGTGTAGTAACTGTTCTGGGCATTCTAAGGGAAAGGTAAGTGCAGACCTAGCTTGTTAGGAGATGTTTGGTTTTTGTTTGTTTGTTTATTTGTTTAAAAAAAGCAACAGGATTGTCCTTAAAGATTTTAATATAATTAAGATTTACCAGTTTGCTTTAGAGGTGATCTTAGTTCTTTAGTTAATTGATGAAAGAAATTACAGTGTTTCAGCAGAAAACATACTGCAATTGCGGCAGTCCATTTATTTTTTTCTTAGTCCATTTACTGATGAGCTCTTGTTTCAGTTTAGGTAGAGTAATAATAAACAGAGGATAGAGTTTAACTCCATTCTGAATGTTATAACACAGTAATAATAGCAGGCATATTTATTCTTGTCAGGTCATGTTCCATTTTCTTACTAACGACAGTAAAATCTAAAGTCTGTGATCAATCATTTGGAAGCAACAGTGGTGTAGCACCTTCTTTAGTTTAATTGCAGTTTATTGGGTTTTACATTCAGATTGTTGTTGGTTTGGGTTCATTTAGGCTTGCAATGTTCATGATCCTGATTTTTCATGATAGAGTTCAAGTATTAAAGGTTTACTGTAATTTCTGTCACTGCTTTTGAAGGCCATAAGTCAAAAGGGAAGCATAGCTACTTCGAACCTGTGTACAATTTCTATGAACTTTTCTCTTAAAAGAAGTATTTGTAACAGTATTTTCAGTTGCCAACAACTCTGTTGGAAAGAAAACAATGCAGGCAAATCATTTTCAGGTCATCTGAAGTGATGATTGGCTCCTGCTGGGCTACTGCTCCACAGAATGTGTCTCAGAACTTGTTCTTTACATGTGCTGCATGGTATGTTTTTTGCATTTTACCACGCCATGTGAATTGTAAGTTGTAAAAACACCACATACTCTAAAGCAATGCTTGTCTAAGCTGTTCTGCTGGACTCAGTATCTCGGCAGAGCAGAACTAGCTATGGCTTTGAGGAACAAGAAGTGGATAAGGTTCATTGCAATTATTTGCTTTGAAATAATACTGTTATCTTGGATGCATTAAGTAGTTAGCTGGTATCACTGTGTTGTGTTCAATCAGCATTACTTAGATCTTGGTCTAAGTTTTTCTTACCTTTTTTCTTTTTTTGTCCCTCAGTTTGTAAGACTTGTATTGTTCAGCACTTTGAAGACAGCAATGACTGTCCCAGGTGTGGCAACCAAGTACACGAGACCAATCCACTAGAAATGTTACGGTAAGGTGACATTGTATAACATTTGCTGAAATGGAAGGACACACAAACAAAACCAACAACTTTTAATGTCCTTATCCTGAAACGGAACTCAATTTTTTGCCTGTTAGTAAAATGTGTGTGTTGACTGTTCTTGACCACAGATTCTGTCAATTTTTCATCTCCCAACAAATTGTAAATTGAGATTTTTCACATATAATGCAAGGAGGAAAGACAAGGGAAAGGTACAGTAAGGCTTGAGTATATTGTACAAATGAAATTAAATGTTTTAAAACCTCTATTAAACAGAGGGTACCATTTTTCTTTGGGGTTTATTTAGTGTGTAATACTGTTGTGAACTTAGGAAGAAATATTCTTGTGTCAGCGCTAAAATAAATATTTACAGCTGCAGTTTGCTAGAGGTGGTATTATTTCCTAATTTCCTTGTGTTTGGTATAATTTGTCATATTTTGCTTTGATTTTTATGATGGATATGGGTGTGCACATTCCCAGATGTCCATGCTTCATGCTATGTAGATGCTAAGAGTAAGATGCTAAGAGGTAAGAAAGGTTAAATTCAGCAACTCTAAGTGGTGCCATTAGCTGAAGTCTTTGTCATCCAAATGTTTTTGGACAGGTAGGGTTAAAAGGGTTTATGTAGATATTTACCACAAGTATTTTTTTGATCTCCTGTCAGCATCTGATGCACTGTGTCTGCCATAACAGGAGATGCTGTTACAGAGTGCAGAAGACTGCTAATAGGCTGAAAACAAAAGCATTTTAGAAATACGTCTTCTATTGTGACAGGACTATTTCAGAGGAGCTGAAAAGAGGCGTTTCCTGAAATGTCTAGTAGATGTTTAGTAAAATAATAACATGCTTTAAGCAGGAAATGCTCGAAGGGTGAGAAAAGTTAAGATCACAAGCCAGAAATGTGGGAAGACCTATTTTCTCTGCAATTATTTCCTGAAACTCCTTTTAGAGTAATGGGGTTTATTTGTCGACAAACTGCATATAACTGGTAGTTTGCTGGTTGTACTTCAGGAAACAGTTTTAACTGTTTGCTAAACTAACTATTGAAAGAGCACATGAGCAGTGTAATGGAATTATCTTTTTTGGAAGTTGTCTGAACAATTTTATACATGCATTCTACTCTCCCTTTAGAGAGACCAGCCCCATCACTGCTCAAGAGGGCAGTAAGTTTCTGAGAAATGGCACTGTACACTCTAAATAGTGTTTTTCGCTGAGATGTTTGAGATAAACTTTATAAACTACTTTATAAACTCATTTCTGAGTAACTTCACAGCTGTCTGAGTTTTTTAGATACGTCCTTCAGTTAGCAGTATTTAAGGTCTGTTGAAACTGTAAGCATAAGTCTGAAATTCAACATTGAGCTCTAAAATGAAAATCCATGAAGAGTGCTAAATTCTGGAGTTCTCTTTCCTAATTTTATATAATTATTTGTTATCGATATTCTGTAGAATTTTGTTTGGTTATACCATGAAAGCATGCTTCTTAGCACGCTTCTCTGAATGCAGGTTTCCTGAGTAACAGTCTTCATTTGCTTCACTTCAGATAGTTAGCAATTAACTGAGAGTTGCTTTGACCGTAAAACTCATACAAAATCATAGAAGAGGGGAAAAACATACACAAAGCTGGCATAATGCTTGGTGGTTCTTTCCATATGTCCTGTTTTAATAGTTGGAGGATGTGGAGGTGCAAAGAGGTGTCTAAAATATAAATGTTTTTGGTTCAGCTTTAACAGGAAGTATCATAGTAAACAACTGAGACCAACTTCAGAGTTATCTCAAGTAGTTTCATTTTGGAATGGATTTGTTGCAAGTCACAGAAATACAAATCTCTTAAGAGTTCTCATAGGCTTGGTGGGTAGGAGCACTATTGGATGTACCTGCAATGGAGAATATTTTTACAGTTTCCTAAATTTGTCCCTTAATTTTCTAAATTCATCGCTATAGTTTAAGGTTAGATTTCCTGTACTCAAAGATCGAGTAGGTATTATTTTCTTCCACTGTTTTTTCCTCTGTATCTACTGCGGTATTTTTCTTTAAATAGTATATAGAAGGAAGTAGTAGTTCATTCTGTTCGCTCATTTAAGGAAAAGAAGGCGATCGAGTAAAGTTATGTGCTTAAGTTGTGTGCATCATAAATTTACTAAGCATACATGTTTTCTTGCTATGTTTTCTTGCTGCTTTGCTTTTGGGCCACTGAAGACCAGTTAAGAGTGCAAAGGGGAAATTCTCAGAAATGAATGTAGAAAAGACAGCATGTATATGCCATCCTCAGGAATGGTTGGCAGGATTTTTGATTGAAGGGAGTGAAGTTCTCTCTTGAAGTCCTAATTTCTTTTCTCTTAATGTGTAAGTTACGGAGATTGGAGCTTTCTTGCAAAGTGGAATTGTTTCCAAGTAACAGTGTATTTTCAGTTTCCAGGACAGGTTCACAGGTTCCCAATGGTCCCCTGAGGGAACTTCATAGAAAGAAGTACCATCTAGTTGTGTTAGATATTGAGAGGCAAGAGTGAGTATGCCATTTGGAAAGATAGACCTGTATTTTCATTGTCAGCCAATCAGGGTTTTGATGTCCCATGACTTTGTTTTCCCTCTCATTCATGAGAAGGTGCTCTCTATGCTTCTTTGCTTTTGGGGCAGTGTATTTCACTTGCTGAATTTTTATTTATTTATTTATTTATTCCTTTATAAGAGAAACAATTTAAAAATGGATCATGGTGGTAGTTTAAATATAAATATTCTTATTTTATGACTGTCTCCATGAAGTGACAATTAAGTGACATAGAGAATATCTCAAAACAAGATGATTGGTTGATATGTCTGTTTGTAAACATTTAATTACAAACACATTATTTTAAGAAGAGAACTGGGAATGCTGCTGTATTTAGTATAACACGTGACTTACTATCTATTAAAATTTCATCCAGCATTCCTCAACAGTAAAATCATCCTGTCATCTTCCTACTTTACCACCACTAGTGAAAAAGAGATACTGAATAGTATTTTATAACAGGCCTGTAATGTATTGTTAGTAGCATATACACATACATGTACAAATAGAACTCTGTATGGTATGTGTATATTGAGATAGATATGTAGCATAATTGAGAAGATGAATTAAGGCAATTTAAAATATAGCAAAGGCAATTATTATATTGTAGTTTCAGGATTAATTTCAAGGCACTTAATTTCTCTGGCTGTATTACTTGGCTTTGTCGTGGGTTTTTGCTAAGCTGTGGACAGTGAGTTACTATTCCTAAGGGAAGATGGAGAGGGCAGAGAAGAAAAACAGAACAGAATGAGAGACAGGAAACTGAAGGATAAGTGAGATGGAGTGTAAAAGCAGATGATATACTAACTGAATAGGAGACTAGTAAATCTGGAGAATGGGAAGAAAAATATTTTAGCTTCAACAACAAAGGTAAATGCACTGTGTCCTATGGAAGGGACTGTCATAGCTATTTTTGACACTACAGAGCGTAACAGATCATATCAGATCAGGGTATCAGAAGATATGCTTATGCTGTGTCCTGTTTTCTGCTAGACAAACTCATGGCAGATATAAATAGAACTATTTTTTGGTGAATTAACTTGGGTACTGAGAACTGTCTAGTTAGAGTAGCATGGATGCTGTATGGGCTTCTTTATACTGCCCATATCGCTTTGTTTATGTTGTAATGAGTAGGGAACAGGTTAAATTTTTCTTCAGATGTATTATAAAGGACTTGAACTCTTAAAATCAGTATGATAATGGAGTGTATCATTTTCATGCTTATTACTCATGACCTAGACCTTAAGATTTGATATCACTTTTCTAAATTTTCTTTGCAGTAACACTTTATTTTTGTTTGTTTTTAATTTGTGTTCTATGGAAACACTTCACAGATTTTATCTTTTTTTTTTCACCTTTCTTTTTTGTCTTGATACATTAAAATGTAAACTTCTTGGTAATTTATAGAAGGAATCCATTCAGGAGGTAGTTGAAATAAGCTTTAATGCATGTTTTTTCTCTCAAGCTAAAATCAACTACTTTTTCCATGATGTATTATTTACCAGAAACACACAATTCATTTTATTATTCAAATGTATTTGTTTTTTAAAGTCAATATGTAAAATGCTAGTTTCTAGTTAATGTGAAATGTATTTTTCCCTTTGAAAGGCTGGATAACACCTTAGAGGAAATTATATTTAAGCTGGTGCCTGGACTTCGAGAGCGTAAGTTCCTAATTTGGTTTTGGGTACTGGTTTGGGTGGATGGAGGGAATATGACTATTTCTAATTTTAAACCTCTAGTACTGATTTTAAAATTAATATTATTGTTCTTTGATGTTAACTAGAGGAACTGCAGCGAGAAATTGAATTTTGGAAGAAAAACAAACCTCAAGAAAATGGACAAGGTGATGTTTTGTTTAGTTTCTTCCTCCCTCAATGTTACCTTATTCTAGGTAACATTTCAGCTCCTCACTAAGTACTGATACTTCAAATGTTTGTGCATGTACATTGTTTTTACTGAATTCAAAGATGACAAAAACTCTTAACAAATCTATGTAAATATAATCTGGGCCTTCATTTACTGCTTCTTACCTTTTAACCAGTTGTTATACAAACCCTAGCTGTTTTACCATTATTTTTGCATTTCCTTAAGCTCTCACAGTCATCATTCATGCAATTTTCTATTTGAACTATTCATTTTCCTAATATTACATGCAGTAAGATATAGAACAACTTGAGTCTTTTTTACAGGTTATTTTCTATTACTAAGTTTGACCAGCTGTGAAGTAGGAGGCTGTCAAGAATTAGTTATGACAAGTAGTAAAACAGTTTTCCACACATGCTAAACAATTGTTTTATATAGGTTTATATTTTTCTTTTTTTTTTTTTCTTTGTAGTTGACCCATGAACTTTGAGAGCTCATTACCGAGCTGCTAACATCTAACTGTTTTTAGGCCCTGTTAATTTTGCTTCAGGGTTTTAATGGAATAACATACTTGATTAGGGCTTTTTAAATATTTCTGAAAGGCTCTGCTAAGCTTAAAAAAAATACAAAACCCACTATTTTTAGTAAAGGATTGCTGTCACATGAATGTCTTGCAATGTTTTTCTGCATTTCATTGTTTGAAATGTCTTTTTTTCAACTTCAAAATATTTCATTTTCTTTCTTACTGGTTTTGTTCACTTACATTTGGCATCAGTTATAAGTGGCTGAGTTCTCCTATCCTCTCTTCTGTTGTGTAGTTAAATGAAAAGGTACAGGACAGTTTAAGTTGTATTAGTTTATTACAACATGTTGTGTTAACATATACTTTTCCAGCTTAAAAAATATTCAGAAAATAATGAAATACAGACCTGTCGACTGTTTCAAAAAACAGATTTATTACTACACAAGTAGAGATGCACAGAGGAAAAGTTACATGCAATTTGAAAATCTGTAGAATTAACTAATTTATTCTTCTGGTTCTTACCTTCCATAATGATAAACCTAATGGAGTTCAGTGAATAGAATTTCAGAGTTTAGTCTGATACTAAAAAAAAATCCTTCCTGCTACTTTCCAATCTAAACTGGAGAAAGCAAAAGGCAACCAGCTTTACATTGACTCATTCTCTGGCAATCAGTTTAACACTGACTATCTGAGGAAAACACAGTAAGTAGACAATTCCCAGGATTTGCAAGAAAGATGAGTGAAAAAATGTGACACACCAAACTATGCTTTATGGAAAGAGGGGTGGAGGTAGGGAGTTTTATTTTTTTCTGTCTTCTGTTCTTGGCTTGATTATTTTTAATTGTAGAATGTAGAGTCCATTTTGGTAAAATTAGATTTTATTTTATTTTTTTTTTTAACCTGTATAATACTAGGCTTAGTATTGTGCCTTTAATGGGCCACACATTGATTTCTGGAGGCTTCCACAAATATCATTACTTCTAATATCAGCAAGAATATTCTTTAGTAAATAGATTGTCTAGTGCCTTTTAGTATATGGGGGAGCATTTGAGTTTTTATCAGAATATCTTGAAAGGTATGACCTTTGTGTGTGTGTACCTGTTTCTGATGTTATGTTTTAATAATTGGAAATTTGCTAATTTCTCTTAATTCTGTCACTGGATTGCCTTGTCTTTCAAGACTTTCAAACTGCATAAGTAAATCTTCCCCCAAATCTTTTTTTTCCATTCTAAACAACTTAAAAATGGGAGAAAAAAAAAAAGTAATGAATTTACCTTAAAACTTATATTGGATATGGAAACTAAATAAATTGTGAACTAATTACCATGTCTAGAAGCTTAGGCATAGCTTGATATTCACTGAAGTTTTCATTCTATCTTCTCATCTTAACTCTTGTAAGTGATGTAAAAAGTTTGTGGTAAGCATAGGAAAACAGCAGAATTTAATTGTAAAGTTTTCCAGGAAATGCAAAAGTAGTTTATTCAAGTTACTTGGGCATAACTTATGATAATGTTTTATTCCAAAAGAAAGTAGTCTGTTTTAAATTGAAATAAGTAAGTTGGGGATACAAAAAATTATGAATGTGTATGACACTGTATACTAGATTTCAAATATGTAAAAAATAATCCATTTTATGGTTCATTGTATTTTTTTTTGTTTGTTTGTTTTAGCTATACTGCACCCTCATGCAGATAGCCTTGCTAGTCTTAGGATTAAAATTCAGAAATTCAAATTTAGAAGTGCTAAAAGTTTAAAAACTGTAGGAGATGGTACCATTTCTGAAGAGTTGGATGTTTAAATCAAGAAGCAATAAAACATATAATAGCAACAGTGAAGAGGGGAAAAAAAAAAGGCAACATGATATATGTCATTATATAGGATATATGGGTTCTGCTACAGCTATTTAGTTATGAAAACCTACTGGAGAAGAGATGCTTGGAGTTTTTAAAATGGCATTCCCTAGACCAGGACAAAAAAGGATGAAAGTTATGTTTTATCTTCCCTTAGTTTACTTCACAGTACCATGACAGGAACTTCTCTCCACCAGATTCTCACAGCAGATAGTATGGATTAATTACCCACGTTACTTTGATATACAAGTGCTAGGATTAGTTACTCTATTGTTTATTTACAAGCAGTTTCTTTTGGCAATGAACTGCCATATCACAGAGTAGGTTTGAGTTTGTTTTTAATGCAAGTGCAGTCTTTAAATCACTGGACACAAACAGGAGTAAACAGCCATAACAATTAGGGGTCCATCAGCCTAATCATTGCCTGTCACATAGAAATCTTTCGTGTGTGTTTTACATTAAAATTTCAATAGTAAAATTTAATTTTCAGAGATTTTTTAATTGATCAATATAAGTATATACTGAATTAAAATTGTGGTGTTAACGTGAAGAAAAATGAAGTAGGAAAACGTTTTTTTTGTTGTTTTGTTTTCAGTTAATGTTTGTTGCCACTATGACTTGTAATTGTTTTACACTTTAATAATACAGTCTGCATATTTTACAGATGAAAGCCCCAAAGCTGACAAACCCAAAGTAGATGAGGAATGTGATGAAAATGAAGAAGATAAAGACTATCACAGGAGTGACCCACAGATTGCTATCTGCCTTGACTGTTTACGCAACAATGGGCAATCAGGAGATAATGTAGTAAAAGTGAGTAGTAAAAATCATCTGTGTTGTTATTGTTGGCAGAATAGCAGGAAGCAAATCATTCTGTAACAATTAGCAATTTATTTTAATAAATCGTTGATTACCTGTCTCCGCTTCCACTTTCATTTAGTCCTTTAGTTTGAGACTGTTCCGTGCATCTCGAAATTTTAAAAAGTTTTCTTGTTTATCTTTTTGGTAGATTATAGTATCTTCCAGCATGGTAGATGGTAGATAACTGTTACACAGCAGATTAGAGAATAGCACAGAAATATTTAAAAAGTTAGCTGTAGGTGAGCTACCTCACACTTTCAGGATTGTTGTCAGCATGGAACTGTTTTTCATGTATGTTGTGCACTGAATGACTGGGATCCAATCTTCCTTCAAAGAAGTGAATAAAACTGAATATATGGTGCTATTATGAATTAAAAGACTGCAGTAAAATGATTACTGGTTGAACAAAAATATCACTTACAGCTAGCTGTTCTTGACAAAAGATTGCTTACATGCTATTTAATGAAAAACAAGAATGCATAGTTCCATAATTTCTAACATGCTTTTTCTGTTTTGTTGTTGCTTTAGGGTTTAATGAAGAAATTTATCCGCTGTTCCACTCGAGTGACTGTGGGAACTATTAAAAAGTTTCTCAGCTTAAAATTAAAACTTCCAAGTTCTTACGAGGTACATTTGAAAGAATAATGCTTGTGTTTTTATTGCATTGCAAAATATTAGATTTTTATGAAATTAATCTTATTTAAGCTTGAGGAATATATTTCAATCTGAGTCACTAAGTACTATTCAATGTTCTAAGGTATATTTTCTGTCCTTAAATGGAAGTCCTTGTTTTATCACAATGGCTAAAACTTTCTAATCAAGCAACTCATACAGTTGTAATAATTTGAGAGATAAATTAGTTTAGGTATTTTTATGTGAAAATAAATCCTCTCTCTTTTCACGTAGCTAATAAAAAAGTTACTTAATGAACTTTTCAGCCAATAGCTATTGGGGAAAGGAGAGATCAACTAGACACACACCAAGTTATTCTTTAATTTCATTTTCTTTAGATATAAAAAACAATCCAGTCATTAGGAAGAAGTAACAAAAAATACCGTTTGAATCTTTCAAAAGGAAGAATTCATATTTTTATATATATATATGTATACTTTCTCTGGATTTACGTGGAATTTCATGGAGAGAGGGGTGGGTTGCAGAGTTATAAACCTGAATTTATCACGTTATTGTGATGTGCCAACTAGCCATTTTGTTGTCATTTGGTTTTATTTAAGGTAATTTAATCTCACTCCGACACCTTAAAGTCCTGTGTTATGTGGTATATGCTTGCTTCAAAATTTTAACATTTTTTTCCTCTTAAAGTAGGAAAGCATTTATGGCTATAGTAATGAAAAAACAGCCATAGATTTTCACTGGAGGGTAAACATAAGATACTATAATACAGTTTAAATCAGTCATCTTTAGCAGTAAGATAAACACTTTTTTGTCTATGCCTTTAGTCCTCAAGTTAATGAAGAATCATGTCTTTATACTCAGAAATGCATTTACCTTGTAATTTATAGTTATTTTTAAACTAAATTTTTTAAGTTAAGAATTAACTTAATTAAAAAAGCTGACAATTACAGTACTTTGGTTTTGTAAGTTCGGGTTTGAAAGATCATTGCAGAATACCTTCAATATACAACACAAGGCAGAATTTCTCTTCAGACACTGTGTGGCATTGATAAATACAGGAAACATTTATCTACTAGTGATTTTCTACCTAGTTTAGTAGATTTTCTTCTGTCAACATTATCATTGAAAACATAAAAGTGAAAAAAATACTACTGTACAAAATAGCACATTGTCAGTATGTTGGGTTTATTAAGATTTGATACATATTTCTGATAGAATCGTATAATAATAAAAGTTCTGGGATTAGTTCTCAGAGGTTTTCTTAAGAGTTTATTTAGTCATTAAAATTTTGCATAAGTTTGTCTTACTGTTTGTTCTGTTGTATTTTAAGCTGGATGTACTATGCAATGGAGAAATCATGGGGAAGGATCATACTATGGAATTCATCTATATGACGAGATGGAGACTAAGAGGCGAAAACGTAAATGCTGTTACATTATTAATAGATGATGTTTTGGTGTATTTATTGTAGAGAGTATACATGCTTTCACAGCTTGGCACAAAATATACACCATGACCCTTCAAAAACGCTGAATTTAAAAATTGATTTTGCATGTCTTCTGGGTTTCTTATTTTAAAAAGGATCTAGTGAGTGAAACTCGTCAGCAAGTATATTGTGTAGAATCTGAAACTTAAAATTAGTAGGTATACAGAGTTTACATAAAAGTCCTGCTCCAAATTTTAAGTCAGCTATCTGAAAACTCCAAGCACTTATTTTCTGCAAATTTCCTTTTAGTGACCTTTTACATCTTAATAGTTAAGGAATCTGCATCTGACAGTTCTTTATTTAGAATTTGTTTTATTGAGTCGGTAATAAACCGTAACGCTGAAAAATTATGGGAGAAATATAATTGATTTATGATTGTTCCTGTTAATACTAAACCCAAGTTATTTAGCTATGTTGTATAACAAACACTAACATCCAGGTAACATAGCTACAGGTGTTTTTCTTCTTGTATGTGTACATTTTAGAATCTTTAATTTGTTAAACAACCTTTCTTTCAGGTCTGATATTGTTTGATTTAGTAGCTCTTACATTTCCTTGTATACTAAATATATATATTTTATTTTTTTTATTGGAGGTCATACCTCCTTTTCTTCTCTTTCTTTTATATATTCATTTGTCTATGTGTGGCTGTTGACTGCTCTTCACTCCTTATTGCTTTATGCTATAAGCAGATTTGTTGCCTATCACTACCAGTGGGGGCTATATTGGAGCACAGCTAAAGTTATGCACTTAAGTTAGTTTATTAATCTGTAGGAAATTCCAAACTTCCTATACTCTTTTTAAGCTTTCTAGTACTTGGAATTAAAATGCACTGGGACTTGGACAGAGAAGACAGAGGATTAAGCACACTGTGGAGTTAACGATTCAAAAGTTTTTTAAAGTTTCACCTTAATCTGGAGGAAAAAAAAAAAAAAGAAAAAAGGATGAAAAAATTCATAGGAACTAAGGGTGTTAATGTGTGTAGGAAAGTATTCGTTACATTTGAAAATAATATTGCACTGAAATCTGATGTTTACTGAAACCCCAAACTGTACCAGTAACACTTTAAGTACCATTTCTCTAGTACTGCCTTGACACCAATGGTATGTGTTTGCCTAGCCATTTTATATTTTGTTAGCACTTGCTATACTATTAGGAAATGTTGAAGCAACAACTTTAGTGATAATGGAATTTTTTCATGAAATTTAGTCCTGCAGACCGTTCCTATAGATGGACCTTTGGCAGTTGCACTTGTTTGTAAGCAATGTTAAAAGCCATCTTGACAAAAAGGATTATTTGTGCTGGTTAATTTTTTTCAAAAATCTCAGAACTATCATTTTAACCTTCAGTGAATATACAAGTTGACAACTCTTGCTTAGATTTATAAGTTACGTTTACATACACAGAACATAGTCAGGTAAGGGTTCATCTTTTCTTTTATGTAGTTTTAAATCATTCCCCTGAAGTCAGAGATGACAAACTGAAACCTGTAAAAATTACATTGTACTGGTGATAAATCTAGTAATATCTGGGCTTCTAATTTTGTTCTCCCTAACTTTGTTGGGTCTTATTATAAAACAGAAGTTGCAGTGGTAATTAATTAACAACCTCTTCTTTTGGATCTTCTTTTGGATGAAGATCAAGTAAATCTATTATCTTTGTCTTCGATACTATTCATTATGAGCTTTTACTGGCACACCTGTGGACCTTTCAAGAGGTAGCATAGTTAATGAAAAGAACCATTTATTTGTTAGAGAATTCTTTCTTGTTTTAAACAAGTAAATAAATTTTAAATTTTACATTTGAAAAAGAAAAAAAAATAAAAAGAGAGAAATGTGTATGTCCAGCTGTGGATGCCTCTTATCTGATCAGAAAATCATCTCCTTCGCAGTTTCGGTGTCAGAACTGCTCATCTTCGCAAGTCTGCTCACAGGATGGCACTTTTTATCAGGTAAGAGGCACTCACGACTGTACATATTACAGTCAGTAAGATCCTGTCAACACTATAGTTTTAATCCAAACTGTGGAGTTTTTATATCATCTCACTCTAAAGTGCGCAGACACCATGAGCAAGGGCTGAGTATTTTCATTCATTCAAAAACAGCTTTATCAAATGAAAAATATACTCCATTCAAATGATCAGATTTTATGTGCTTAAAAGAAAAGATTTTTAATTTCCATTAGGCCAGTTATGTTGTTATTTCATTCTGTAGTTGGATATCAACATTGGTGTGGAAGTGTTATCCAACTTCTATAAATTCTATCTCATCCTTATAACAAGTAGCACTGGGCAGTCACTGACAAAGGATCAAAACTTAAGAGTGAACCAAAAAAGACCTTTCATATTTTAAGGCACTTCATATATTCTTTTTAATGGAGAAAAGAAGTGTTATTTTTTTCTGCTACTACATTCCTTTCACTTCTTTTCAAATTAGAAATTGAATAATCACTCTACCTGTAGAATATGACAAACAAAACCTCCAGAGTCTGCAAACTGAAGTTGATTCCTAGATTTAATTGATCAGCTTGGTGGTTTTTTTTTGTTTGTTTGTTTTTTTCTATATATATGAAGCAACGTTTTGGTTTGCTCGCTGAGCATTTTCAATTGAATTAATTTCTTCTAAAAGTAACTTTGAAAGTCTGAAGTAATTATTTTACTTGAGAAAAAAATATGATAGAGGGTCGCTCCCATATGGATGGGAGTGATCTGCTTTACAGTCTTGCCTACTTCATTACCTATAATTGTTCCACCATACTGCATTTTATTTGTACAGTTGGTTTGTATTTTTTGTAACAGCACTGGTTTACATGGCAAATTTTACAGTGAGGTCTCCGCCTGTATGCACTTCCAATTAAAGTTGAGTACTTTTAGATTCAATTTATATTATCAAAGTATTTGTTTTAAAGCATGAAGAACAAGTGAAATAGCATTTAAATGCTGTGGTAGCCATATTCTAGCTGAGAAAATAAGACCGCTTTCTTATATTATAAATACATTTGTTAATTACACATGGTGCTCCCTGTCTTCTCTACTAAATGCTCTTGCTACTGCTGAATACTTCTGGTTTTATGTTTTGATTTCTCTGCACTCCAGTTTTTAAATCCTCAGCAAGTATGTTCACATTTAGTTCTGTTGATCATTTCAGTACCCTAGCATGAAAAGTTTAAGCTGTGTAGGTCTCTGCAGTGATACCTTTCTTTTTTTGGTCTCTGAATTTTGTCTGTCTTGCATTTGAAGGATGCAGTAAAATATGACTGGTTTTAATGATAAGTTCTGTAATAACTCTTAATTTTTCAAAATTTGCAATAAAAAAGACTTAAACTAGCTATGCCCTATGGCAGAGGCTACTTAAGCCCATACAGTTGCTGAGACAATAAGATTTTCCTGATTTTTATGCTATAGAAAATGATGAGTAGGTTAAGACGAAAATATCAGACGTAAATGAAATGCTAACAGAGCAAAAAAAATGAGATGTTAATAGAACTTAGCAACAAGCACTCAGATGTTCCATGACACTTTCTGGAAGCCTACTCTTACTTCTCATACCACAACAGTTTTGTCCAGTTAAGGGATTCAGGTAGTTTATTTGCTAATTTTTCCCAATAATAACTAATAAAAATGTATTGCTAGATCTGAAGTTAAGGAGTTTGGATTTCAGGGAGGGGAAAAATCAGCCCTCGTTTCTTTCAGAAAATCAGCTGACAGCAATTTGACCTGAGTTTGTTTGTTTGTTTTGTTTTTGTTTTTCTTTTGGTAGTGGTGATGTGTTTTTTTTGTTGTTGTTGTTTGGTTTGGTTTTTAATACCAAAGGAACCTAGCTCCAATAAAAATCAAACTGTGTAAGTCACCTATAGATGGACCTTGTTTTACAAAGAATAAGATCTCAAGATTGCTTTTTATCAGTCACAGCAATGGAGACGTAAGAGGAGTTATTTGAACATTCCAGTGTGTGTCATAAAACATAAAAATCATGAAATGCATAAAATTCAGATATAGGAATTTTATATTTATAACAAAAAATGACAGTTGACTTAGAGATAAGATATAGATTTGAAGTACAGCTATGGAATTAATTGTTGAAATATATAGACTTATTTCGTATATATAAATAAAACTGATTGAAATATATATGTGTCATAGGGATAAGCTCTGGCTATTCTGAAGGCAAACTTTAATTGCATTTCCTTAGTATTTATGTGAATTATATCTTCATGTTATTCTTGTCTGTCTTTTGTTGTTTTTCTCTTGCTTTTGTTTTTAGTCCTATCCTATGGTACTTCAGTATCGACCTAGAATTGACTTCGGTTAGACCAAAGGGCCAGATCCCACTGAGATGAATCCTGCACTATTTGTTTACCCATCGACAGATTGCACAATGAATGGATGTGCCTGGATTAGGGGGACACAACCAGATTTTCAGCATGCAAATAAGGACATTGTCTTTCTTAAAATTGTCAGTTGCATCTTTGTTGTTTCTATTAGAGCAAGCCAAGTGCCATTCTGCTACTGAAATGTGCATAAGATATTTGTGAATTTTACAAGTGTGCTGCAAATCATAGCCAAAATCATGAAGTGTACAGTCAAGATTCAAAAGCTATGGAATATTTTTGCTTGTGTGTTAGAAAATTTTTATGGTCCTAATATTGATTACACTAGCAAAATGGCAAAGTGCTCATTCCATGTAGTGTTGCAGTTTCACACACTTACTATTTTACTGAATATTGTTGTTTAAATCATAGAGTACTGTACAAATAGCTAAGGATTATACCTTGAAGATATTTTGTATAGAAAATATATTTAGAAAAGTGGTGATTGTGCCACTACCTTTTTCTTGATAAGCTTCTCATGGGTCCAGGTATAGCTCACTCATGAGTGTGCAAGAGTTCTTTTGTAGTGAATGAAGATTAATTACCCTTAACAAGAGATGTTTAACATGATAATTCAAAAAAAGTAATTTTAAATTGTCTAAATAGACTCTGCCAATATTGCTTAAAAGCATAGCAGCCTTTGTGATTGCACTTTTCTATGGCTACCCTAAAGATTGGAATTTGGGATACAGCTATTTTTGGAAAATGGCTTCTGGTCAGGTTACATTTCTTCTAATAAAGCCTTCATAAAAATGAAGTTAAAATAATTTATCTATGAAACAAATTTCACTGTTGGGTTACAGCCAAGGCAAAATTTACACATAGTTATTGCACTTCATGGTAAGCACTTCCTTTTAAGATTGGGTGAAGGACATGCTAAGAAAAAATAACATAGCTTTAATTACATTATATATCTCTTGTGACTATCTGGGGCTTAGAATTCATTGTAGAAAATTTTCACTAGTTGAAGCCACGTCATAAAACTATTTCCATAAAATTAGAGGCAATGCAATACTGAAGATAAGCAGTCTGACCAAAATAATTGTTCGGATCATTGTTTTTTCCTAAGATCTGGTAGTGCTGGATAGAAGAGTGATTGTTGCCTTAGGTATTGCAAGCAAAATTGTTCAAGTATAGAATGTTTATTGAGGTTTCTGGTAATGTTGCAGGGAGCATAGTAATGCATGTTTCCTGTAGTCTTCCATTGTCTTTGCTCTGCTTAAAAATCAAATGAGTTTTTAACTTCAAATTCTGTGGAGATATCTGTAGTTCAGTACCTTTATATAATTTCTACTTAATACACACCTGCTAGTATTGTAGATAGCTATTTACTTTCCTATGCCTTTTGCATACAACAGAAAAGAACCAAATCAACTTTTCAGAAGCTAATCTAGTCGTACTTAGGACAAAGTGAAAATTCTATCTTGAAAACCTTGGAATCAGGTATAAAAGATAGATGCAAGGCTATAGCTCCTTTTTAAATGTATATTCACGTACATTAGTATGTTTCTGTAGGAGAAGCGTGTACATTGTGGATTAAATCTGGCCCCCTTAGAGTTTGCAGGAGTTGTAATGTTGGTGACCTGAGGAATCCATACATAGTTAGGTTAAGTCCTGCCATTGCACTCCAAAGTCCCTATGACATGCAGAAATAAAGATGCTGTTGGTAGCAGTCTGTTTAGGAAACCTGCCATTGCAGGTCAAGGTTGCACATATTGTGCAAATGCCAATGAACCTAGGGAAGCAAAATGTTCAGGAAGCTGCTGCTCCCTTCTGCAGGCATAACGTACTGACTGGTACAGGTGCCGCTTCGCCCACCCTGTGGATGGGAACAGGGCCACATGCTGGCTGCAGGAAGTGGTCGTCTTTTTGTCCACATGGTGTATGAGGTGCTGCTACTTGACAGATGTGAGAAGAGACTCCGTGTAGGGAGGGAACTGCTCCTTTGCAGAGAAAAAGTTCTTCGTGTGCATGGAGGTCCTCCTCTTGGAGCAGCTTGTCAGATCAGAGCATGCATTCTAATTGCAAGTCATAGTTACCTTTAGTATATACAATTGTTTTATATGGTATAAATAGGATATTATTTGTAAATATTTACATGCACATGCAAATGACACCTTACAGTTTTTTATATATTTCACGTGTTTTTATACCAGAATTTTCACTGTAGATTCACCTAACGTAAAATGGCTGTTTCAGTTCATCATGAAACAATACTACTCTTAAGCATAATTTCTGCTTGGTTTGGGGGACATTTTTTTTTTTCTCAAGAATTGCTCTTGCTGTTTTGACAAATTTGAACAGATTTGATGGGGAAAAAGAAAAAGAACAACACGTTATTTGTAATCCATTTTCAGTTGTCTTACACAGAAGTTTTCATCCAGCGAGCAGGACCCTTGAAATTTGATTACTGTGTGATGTCTTCTGAATGACATCCCAATAGAAGATTTGATGTCTAATGACTTTCTGTATTCACAATTCAGAGAACCATGAATTAGGCTTGATCAAAATTGGATACTGTTAATTCATGGTATTTTTTGGATGTAACTTAAAGGTAGTTTACAGAAGACAAATCTTCAATTTAAGTATGGAAAATACAGACAGATATGATTTAATGTTCCCAGCTGAGAATTATGGCCTTAAATGCTTTTAAATGCATATAATCTAGCCAACTACCTACAATTTATGCATTTCTGATTTGATGGCACAGCGCCTGAGTGCTGTTCTACTTTAATAGTTTTTGTAGCAGTGAAGTGCCAGTGAAATACATATCTTAACTGGGCAGCTTGTATAACACAGGCATCGCCTTTTTTACAGGAAAATTCTCTTCTGTATAGTACGTATGTGCCATGTGTCCACAGATAGGCATATTTGATTCATTTGTGCCAATTAAAAATACCTGAACAACATAGGAATATGAGAATGCATGTACAGATTCCTGTGTGCCAAAAATGGAGTAAGTGGAACGAGTCGTAAGCGTTCTACTAGAACTGCACCATATTCCGTCACAGAGCAGATTACTGTATACAATGCACACTTTCTGAACATATCCATGACAAAGTGTCACCGCTGCATGTTTGTAAAGAATAGGAATATAAAAAGTGTTGCTGCAACTGTTTTTCTTAGGCTTTCCCGTATTGTCAGTACCTAGCTGCAGAAGAATAAGACCTAAAAAATTTGACACTACTACCTAACCTTGCTGTCTCTTATTTAGCACATTTTTTTGGTGCTTTTTTTTTTTTTTTTTTTTCCTGAAAGAGAAAAATTCTCTCTGCTTTTGTTTTGGGTAACACGCTAATGAAAGTTTTAAGCAACTTCTCATTGGGCATAGCTGTATGCTGCATTTGTCTAGTAACAAACTAGCTAGAATTTACAAGTGAGATCCAATAAAATCTCAAACAGTATAGAATTCGATAATCAATAAACGTATTTTCCATCATGCCTTGCTACAGTGCTCCTAGCTAAGGGCCTAGCCCTTTAAAACACATTTTTATTTGGATGAAATACCAAATAAGATTACTACAATAATCTTAAGTGACTCATCACTACTGTACTTACTGCTCACATGAGTGCTTCTGGGGCTTCTGGGATTTGGGTCCTAGCAGTATGCAACGCTCTAAGTATATTGGGCATACTCAGCTAGCTTGCAGCTATTATGCAAAAAATAATAATAAATATAAAAAAAAAAAATCCAAAAAGTATTCTTTTGACTTTACTGAAAATGTTATATAAAGTGCCTGATTATTAATACAGAATATATTTTAAAACCATTATTTGCATTTGGCAGGGTAATATTTCCTTCTGTATCTTATCAATGGTCTTAATATTTTCAGCAAGAATATTTCATAATTCTTCTGTACTGAGAAGCCTTCTTTCATGTGAAACAAGCAGAAAAATAAATGTTCTGACAGTTTTTTTTTTCAATTTCAAATTATCTGTCTCAGTAGAAACTATATGAAAAGAATACTTTTATATTAAAATTATTTCATTTTCTGTGTGAGGTGACCTTGAATTCTGAATCCTGATCTTTTTTCTCCTAGGCTCCAAAGATTTGACTCTACTTTTCTCTGCTGCAGTTATCAATAACAGTTCCAGTATATCTGTAGGAGAAGAGATTATCACATTCTTTTTAGGCGTAAGCTAGACTCTTCTTCTCCACTGCAGACAAAGTGATGGTGCAGAGTTCCCATCTCATCCATTCTACATGTAATTTTTAGGCATGGCTTTGTAAGAGAAGTAAAGAATTTCTCTGCTCCATTCTAAAATTACAAAAAGTGCTAGTGTTTAGTCTTTAATTGAACCAATCACTGAATTGTATTGTTCCTTTTGCTTGCAAGAGAAGGAATAGTCTCCAGCTCTGCCAGGTACTACAGCTGGTAGAAATTCTGTAGAATAGACAGTTGTTCAAAACCAATTTTAAGTCACAAAATAAACGTACTGAGCCCTGTTTATAGAGGGGCTGCATAAAATACTGGTCAAAAATATAGAATAATCAAACTCTTTTTTTATCCTGGAAAAGACCCAAAGCAGTTAAGACATGTTCCTATCCACAGCAAGTATATAAACATTACAGAGATGCTTAAATCAAGAGTGTGGTCCAATTTCTTCACTTAACCTAGACAAGCTGAAAGCAAGTGCTCAAGAAAGTGAATAATTATAAAAGGTTGTTTTGATAATTAATTTGCCCTTACAAAGGGACAGTCACATAGGTACAGCCACTACTAATATGGAATAATGTGTGGCATGTCCATTCACAGTTACAACCCAACAAATCTTCTGGTCTTGTAGTATAAAAATAGTGTCATAGCTAAAATTGAACAGGATGGAGATTCTCTTAAGAGCCAGAGACTATTAAAAGAGTTTGCAGAAGAAAGCAAAGCAAAACAAACCTAGACTATGTGACAGACCTCCTTTTGCAGTACAGATACTAAATTGCTGATTGTTATGACAGCATCTTTTTGGACAGAGGGCACACCTGAACTGAGTCCAGAAAAGCTCCACAGCGTCAGTTTTCTAGCTCTGAGAGCCAGCAGGTGACACTCTGCATCTCCACTGCATGTCTTAGAACAAGTTAGAAGCAGGTGCCACCCTGACATGAAAAAAGCTAATGCTTAATGCCAAAGAAATTCATGTTTTCTTTTGGAATTAAGTTAGTCTCTCCTGGATTTCACCAAAATGTTAGTAGTTCTGCATTTTGAATCCTTTATACCCAATTTAAATGAGATAATGCTTCCACGAGGTGTTCAGCTAGATAAGTTTGTTTGAGGAAGGGTCACAGTCTACTGGAGCATGTTCCAGGATGGATTCCAAGATTCAAGGAGTTTGATTCATGCTAAAGGAAACGTGAAAAGCTTCCAACTGCTCCAACTACTAGTTTTATGACGTATGGGGAGTCTAGTCTTCAGGCCTCAGTTGAAATGTCCTTTTGTAGGGATGTCCTCCAAAAGACTTGTAATATTTTTTCTTCGAAAGCAGATCTGTTTACTTTTTTTTTTTTTTCCCCACTGCTATACTGCCCATAGATCAGGTAAAAACATCAGATTCCAGAATAGGAAATATATTTAAGGATTTCTAAGTAAGAGATTCTTCCACCCAAGTGATGTGATATACATCTTCTGAAGTCAGGTAGCTTGCTAACACAGTTTAAAAGGATGTTGTTTTGCTCTCTCTAGCAAGCAGCTTAAATCCACACAGTGCTGGTGTGTGCCATTGAAATGGAAGAGCTCTGTAGACTGGTAGAAAAGCCCAGGCTACCTTTTGTACCTGTACAGAACCAGAGAGCTGGTTCAGGAGACTCAGGATGGAGGAGACATTCTGGAATTAAATGTGTCTGCAAGTGGATTTTTTTTTCTAATCACATTAATTTTAACCAAAGAGAGGCATTAGTTGGAATTTGCATGTTTATCTAAACCATACAGAGTACTTTTATTTGAAGTAACATGTATTTTTAGAAAAAATAATAATAATAATAAGTTTTAACAATGTGACAGATAACAGGGTGAGATGAACAGAAGTAGTTACTGTGCATTTTCCTTTTTGTGATTGTGAGTGGATGGCAAAATAAGGGTTAAGAGTTGCTATGCCAGATACAAGATTGCTGCAACAGTAAAACATTTGTGCTGCTAGTTAACATACTGAGGTTTGTGTTACAAATGAAGTTGTAATAATGATGTTTATTATCAAAGCGAGAGGCACATATTTTATGATGGTATTCTACTCCTAAAATTGTGTTTTGTATTATAGCATATTAAGTAAATAGACGTTCTTGCTCTTGTCTCATGAATTTTGATGCAGTAAAATGAAACTTGTCCCCTTTTTACTGAAAACTGTAACATAACTAATTGATTTTAAAATATTCTTTGTTGTCAGATACTTAGTTTGTTCACAAAAAAAAAAAAGTTTCTTTACAAAACAAACAAATTATTTTTATGGATAATCTGATTGCCTAATAGTTTTAAAGGACTTATTTAATACCAAAGGTAAGCCACCCAGAAACTGACTTGGAATGAGGCACTGGAGCGCAGAGGTGGAGAGCTACGTCTGGAGCTGGTCCAGCAGAACTCCCTGGTGGTGACTGTGTGTGTCACCAGCTCACGGGGTCAGGCGTACCTAGAAATTTCCAAAACAAACTAAAAAACAAAAACAGGACTAGTGTAAAGTTAACAGACCTAGAGTAGCTCTGTGAGTATAGCTAATGTTCAAAAAGAGCACAAAGGCTTGCATTACTGATGTGTCTGCTATACCTGGCCTGTGAACTAATCAAATACTTTGGTGTGCTGTCAATCCTGTAAACCTTCCGAAGCACAAAATATTCACCAAGCTACTTTTGGGTTTTCTAGTTGTAGTTCAGTGATATTTTGGAGGGTAGAAAGGACAGACTTGGAAGATAATGAGAAAATATTGTGTTTTACAGATTTTTATAGATATTTTTTTAGCAAATGGCATTGCTGTCCTCAACATGAGACCACTGATTAGCAAGAAGTCAATTATTTTACTTGTGCAGTATAAAATACAATAATGAAATCTAAATACCCTAACTTCCTTTTCCAGAATAGTGAATAACTAAACTGGAAAGTAATAGGACAAGTAAATTATTTAGCTGACTGAAATATTTAATTCTAAAAACTTACCGGTAGTAATTTTTTTCTCAAATACGAGCTTCTTTAAATAAGCATGAAGCAGTGCATCATTTTTTCCCTTATTGCAGACTTTTTTTTTTTTCTTTTTTTTTTTTTTTTTTTAATGCAGAGCCTGAATTGTCGGATGTTCCAGGCTCCTGAATACATCCTATAGAGTTAGTCTCAATGGATTTTTTTTGGGATGGGGGCCTAAGTGTCCTTATATAAGCTGTGATCCAAGTTATGATAAGAAAGGAGCCTATGGTGAGCAGTAATAATGTTCTAATGCTTCCTTGCATTTGATCAGTAGCTATTGGTTTTTAATATAACAGCCCTCACAGTACTTAGGAACTCATAGAACGTATTGCGTTGTTATGTTGCTAATTTGTTTTAAAATATAAAATGTTTTAAGCTTTTTGTCAAAAGTGATAACACCATATTACAAATAAACCTTTTTGTGGTTGTAAAATTTAGCTTATAAATCATTCAAATTGAAGTGAAAAAACACAGGTCATTGTTAATGACAGTCTATCCTACTATTAAGAATATATGTATTTTTGTAAAGGAAAAGCACTTGTAGATATTTAATCAGTCCAATATCTATCTATGTTAATGTTTTGGAAAAAAAAATGCTGCTTAGAGAATCACTTACATATTTTTATTTGTTGTGCTCAGATGCATTTTCTGTTGATTTTATGGAATGTTTATTCTGTGTGAAGCTGTATAGTTAGTACAGCTGGGCTAAATGCATTTCTTACCTGAACTTAATGAAATGGATATCACTCTGCTATCACATATTCTGTCCTATCAGAAACCTGTTTGCAAAACATAGATTGGTGGTGCTGTTTTTCATCTTTGATATTAGCTTCATCCTGCCTTAGATCATTTCTACTTCATAATAATTATAAAAATACTAGCAGACTTTTGTGGTGTTTGTGTTTTAATAGATGTTTTAGGGCATATTTGGTTATTCAGTTATATCTTATTATACTTACGAGCATTTATATAAAAGAGTGACAAAAATTTACATATGGTATTTAAAATGTGGTTTTCCCCCAGATGAAAAATGTGCCAGATTAATCCAGTTTAATAATTTTCTTCCAAAGGAAACTACTGCCAGGTACATGCATGGAATTTGATTGCATTTCTAAAGTTTATGAGCATTTGTACAAATAGTGGTGTTTGTTTGTTTGTTTTTAATCCAGAATAATTCATTTCTTGTAACATTTTGAGGCTATTCAAAACATCATGCTTAACTATATTTTGACTCAATATAGTGGATTTACACAGTTTCAAAAAAAAAAAAAATCAAAACAGAATTTTATTGGAGTACTAGTAGAGACTGGTGACCACATTTGTTTGTAGTTACTCATGTACAGTCCAAATTTAATTTACTTGTTTCCGTGGGATTCTACAGGGTCTTCTCAGTGGTTAAAGTCTTCAGTGGAGTTACTTCATGTAGTTCTCATTGTAGCAAAGACACGAAATGGCCCAGAGGTCCCACTTCCTCACTGAATTTTCTTTCATGGTTGGCTTGTTCAGTGTCTAACCACTACTGTTTAAATTTAATCTTTTTATATTAACCTTCCTGTAAGTAAATAAATTTTGCAACATTCAATGTATACACTAGCAGTAGTTTCAGTGAGTAAATACTTGCAGAATGCTGAGTAAATACTTGCAGAATTGTGAAATAAGTGGAGAATTTCACTTGAACTATGAATATTTGTCATGAAAGTATCGTATTAATATGCATGCTTCACAAAGATCTGTGAGTGATCAGTTTCTAATGTGCTTTCATTGTTTGAATATTGTACATATTTATAACTTTTCTCAAGAGCTAATTTACATATGGATTCATTGGGGGTCAACATCTCAGGGTCCACAAAGTAGCATTTTAAAAACTTAAATCCATTTGAGCTTTGAATGCAATACCAGTATTGCAGTCTTGTGTTTCCTAAAGAACCAAATACTTCATGTTTCAAAGTGTTTAAAAACATTGTAAATTTCATCGAGTTCTACCAATGGAATATTTTTTCATATCTGCTGAAATCATTAGAAACTGAGTTGTGGCCCTGGAAAAAATGAGATGCCTATAACTGAGTTAGCACTGGAGAGCAATTTAACAATTAGGTAAATGAAGTGCTGGCACTAATTTCTATTTTGGCAAAAAGCTGTGGAACTGTCATTTGGTGCAGAGTGAAGTGTGCATGTTTGAAGATACATCTACATTTGTAAAGAAGGTTTATTTTAGAGCAGTAGCTCACGCAAACCCTGTAAATGGACTTATTCAAAACTTGTGTATTAAATATGATTGATATGTAATATTTATAATTATGTAACTGCTTGTAAGTTTCAGTACCAGTGATCTTACATTGAGTGCTTCATGCTAATGTCAAGAATGTTCACAGCACCTTTATAACCACTGATAACAAATTGCAATTTGGTATGACCCATGTGCTGCAAGATGCCTCTAGCCCAGTTGGATTAATTTTATAAAAAATCTAGATGAGCAAGAAGTATAACTAATCTGCTTACTAGCACTGAATTGCTCCTTTCTCAAAGCAATAAATATATTCATGTTGTAACATCTGTTGTGCAGCCTACATTCGAGTTGTTTTGTTGCATTGTTTCTATATAATTTATTTTGTGCAATAAAAAATCTCTGGTTTTATCTGACTTTTCTCTAATTTGTAATAATACTTCAATTAAAACCTTTTTCCAGCTTTATGGCTTAGTCATGGAAGTAAGTGTACTATGAACTCACAGAAACGCAAATTAAAAATGGAATGCAGAAGTGTTTCACCTTCTAGGAAGAGCAGAACGTACTTACATGGCCTAATTTTGTTCTCATTAATGTCATAGGGACTGTTACCATTCATTTTCATGGGTGCAAAGCCTGCCATGCACTAAAGTTGACTGGATTTGGCACCCCATCTGCAAAATATACACACATACTGAGTTATTGAGAAGAAAAACAAGGGAGGAAGAGATGTTATTCAGGAAAACTCATATTTTTTATCTGAGATGTAAAAACTGTAATACCGCTGCATGAGATCTGAGATGTTTCAGATTAGGAAATAATAGAAGGGATTGCTGATTAAAATGACCTGAGACAATAAGCATTTCGCATCCTCTGGTAAAATTCTTCTAGATGCTAGCAGAAAGAAGATGATAACTTCCTGTGAACTCAAAATGTGAAGGTGCATATAGTATTTTGCAATATGTACATATGATTAAATGAAACACATTGTCCATGGCTGGCTTAGATTTGTTAGCAGTGCTGCAGTTTGCTGAAACACAGGCAAAGAGCAGTTATGTGATGATATTTGCTGCTATGAGAACCTGTGCAACAGGAGGAGTGCAGCTTACCTGGCTTTCTGTTGAAGCTTTTTCTTGTTTTCTTGTTGAATATTTGACCTCCGAATATTTGGAATGTGTTATAAGTTTTGTCAAAGGTCATACTTTATGACCTTAGTAATAATAATTTCCCTTCTTTTAAATGTGTTCTTGAGACTGGGCAATCAAAAAAAAAAAAAAAAAAAAAGAAAAAGAAAAAAGAAAAACCTGCTTAATGCTTCTACAATATTTACAAAACAGAAATTAGTTGAATGGTATTTAGCTGAAAAATTGTGCTCCTAAGTAGGGAACAATGATTCTTCAAACAAAATTTCGGGGGGGGGGGGGGGCGGGGGGGAGTGTTGCTGATTAAATTAAAGATTTACTTTGTTTCAGGCAGCTAAAAAAAAGAATCATTATAGGAAAAACATGCAAAGGTCTAGTAACAAATGCATAATCCGTCATCAGTCCTGATTATGATTTATTGAAGGAGGAATCTGTAAGTCCTTCCTGGAGCCAGAGCTGCAGGTAGGTGGTATACAAACAGTTATTTACATTGGCTTGTAGCTTATGAATTTCCCTGTTAATAGAACTGTGATTCAAATTGTTTTATATCCTGTTTTTTTTTATTATTATTATTATTCTAGAGGAGCATATACTGTGCAACATCTACCGGCATGCTTTTTTTTGTTGTTTTGTTTTGTTTTTTTGTTTGTTTGTTTTCAGGAGAAAAGTGATTTAGTTATCTAGTTTTCATTAAAGAAACAGAAATTTGCTGGCAATATGTAATATAAGCACCTCATTCCAGTGGCAGACTTCCAACATCTTCATTTGGAAAGAAGACTGCTGCATTCATAATTCATAAAAGCATTGGCATCTATCCCATTAAACTAACACAGGAAGAGAAAACATACTCAAAAACATTCTGTCCATCTTATCTAAACTATTTATAGGTGGAGTTCTGTCCTTTTCTGGACTACACAAAAATACAGTAAGTACATTTGTAGATAAGAAAAATAATTACAATAATCAACCTACTGATAAAGGTGCTGTGCTTAATACCAGGTATGGAGAAATTTTAAATTCCTTGGATTTAATTTCATCCTCTGGTGACTGAAGATGCATAACCTGTGTGTTCCAGTGCCTCTGCAGGCTTCCAGTCCTCTTGTCAGTAGCCTCTACAGATTTAAATGTTCTAGGACATCTGTAGACCTGGCAGACCTTGTTACTAGCCAGTATTCTTCCTTTATATTTTCTGTTCATGTTCTTCTCAAAATAGTATAGTTTTTGTCTTGAATGCTTTCTAAAATATGTTTTATTCTAATGCTCCTCCTTCTAAAGTACTAAAAGCGATGCAGACAAAGAGAGTACCCTGTACGTTCATCTTCGTATCCGTATGCTGCACCCAGCATCGAGATTCCTGAACATCTTGAAAAGTGGTCTCAGGAAGTTCAGCATTGCTCCTGTGCTTTGCTGATTTAAGGTGCTGAGCCATCTTACTACACATGAAGAACTCCCAGCCGGAAAATGGCTTTGAACAGCTGATCTAGTGGTATCTTCTGAGACAGATAATGCATGAACCATTTTAAGAAATAAATTATTTTCTTATATGAGGGGCTACTTACCTAATTCCACAGGAGCTGCAAAATTCAACAGAGTATCTTGAAAATCTGGTTCATGTGAACAAATCAACTGTCATCAGACATGATGTATTTTACCATTGCAAAAAATAATACTTGTTCTGGTGTTCAGCACTAGGATAGCTGAAAATAACAGATTTCCTACTATTTACTGTAAACCCTGCTATATAGCATTGTATATTGATTATGTCATAGGTTTCATACTTCATGTATCAAACGGTTTCAGAAGCTATATGCTACAGCATCCAGAATTGGTTGTCTGAACAGCATTCAATTCCTCAGAGTTCTGGAATGTGTTTGAATCCATTAAAAAAAAAAAAAAAAAAAAAAAAAAAAGAGAGAGAGAGAGAGAGAGAGAGAGATGTTCTCCCTTGGAAGCGACCAACATCCAGAATAGCACCTGTACTGTGAAGTGTTCCTTCATCTTCAGTGTTGATTGCATCCTAATGCTAAACAGCAATATCAGGGATTTAATCTAGACACTTTCTGTAAATGTTTACCTCCTATTTTTGTTCTCTGGTAATGAAAATTCTTGTAACAAGAAATAATAACAATAATAATAGGCTTGGATATGTAGTGGTAAATAAAGTTCTGTAACTTAGAGCAGTCAGCCTACCCCATTCATCTCATGTTCTGCTGATTGCCAGAACCTTTCTCCTCAGCATGAAAAGGTGCTTCAGGAGTACCTTACAATAAATGGAAGAACATTGCTAATCTGCTTGAGGTAAGCGATATATTACTTACTGTTCAGTTTCTGAATAACTGCAATTTTGAAGAGATCTCTGGCTAATATTTTGAGAGGATGAATGTGGTTGTTCAGAGCATTACCCATCTAATTCGACAATTTATTTATTCATAGAGTGATAAAAAGGTGACAGGCTAGTGGAAATGTGTGCTAATATAAAAATAAATAAATCATGCTATAGCTTATTTAGAGAAGTTCTACTGTGAAGGATAGAATTTACACCTTTCCTGTTTTCAACCAAAGGCTGCTATAATTTGAGTTCTTTACTTGCTGTGAAAACCTCAAGGAATCACAGCATGATCACAGCATGAAGCCAAAGAAGTGTTATGTAGATGCTTGATCCTGTAGACAGGCATGTGATTAAAGACTATTCACATGTGTGACCTGCAACACATGTGCACAGGATTTAAATGATGCTATTATGGAAATACCAATTGGCTTGCTAGTGGCATGTTCTCCGTTTCTTTTACAGATTGTATGTAAAACAAGAAAATCACCAGGGAAAACAGCTGCCTAGCATGTCAAAGGAATCTGAAGTGCTTTGTAAATTATATATTTAAAACATACACATGCAGGAGGGGCTTTGCTATAACAACATGGCCATAGGTGAAAGCAGAATCGAGCAACCAAGTCATACCACCTTCAGCTGCAACTTAGGAAGATAAGTTATCAAGCTAACAGTAAAATGAAATCACAATTCACACTGAAATTTGTTCAGGCCTGTCCCCTGACATTGGAGAAAAGTGCCAAGAAAAAAAAAAAAAGTGCATTAGCGAGGCGGCGCTGTGCTGCTGTGCCGGCTGGGTTTGTGCTGAGGTACAAGCTCAAGCCAAGATGCCCTGGTACCGTGCTTCGTTGTGCACAGAGTTTGCCCTTGTGATAAACAGAAAAAAACTGTGTCAAAAGTACATCACATTTCACCGACAAATACATTTTTATATCGCCCATCTTAACTACAGCCAAGCTATGTCTCCAGATAAAGTAGGTGACCAGAAGATACGTTTCTTAGAAGTCCTCCCTTTTTACTACTAGGAAGCTTAGACCTAGTTTCAGCCACTGTTTGCCGTCCAACATTGAGACTTTCTAAAGAACATGACCTTGGAAAACAGTAAAAGGGCATCTTAAAGCCTTACCAGAGCAGAAAAAAAATAGACAAAA